>NW_022631201.1:899858-912034 GCF_010015895.1 Lontra canadensis | reverse complement strand
AATTGGAAGGGGAGGTGAACCATGAGAGACTATGGACTCTGAAAAACCATCTGAGGGGTTTGAAGCAGCGGTGGGTGGGAGGTTGGGGGAACCAGGTGGTGGGTATTGGAGAGGGCACGGATTGCATGGAGCACTGGGTGTGGTGCAAAAACAAGGAATAATGTTATGCTGGAAAAAAAATAAAATAAAATATGATCCATATATACAATGGAATATTACACCTCCATCAGAAAGGATGGATATCCAAGTTTTATTTCAACATGGACCAGACTGGAGGAGATTATGCTGAGCGAAATAAGTCAAGCAGAGAGAGGCAATGATCATATGGTTTCACTTACTTGTGGAGCATAAGGAATAACATGGAGGACATTGGAAGAAGGAGAGAAGTGAGTTGGGGAAAATCAGACAGGGGAATGAATCACGAGAGACTGTGGACTTTGAGAAACAAATTGAGGGTTTTGGAGGGAATGGAAATGGGGGATTGGGTGAGCCTGGTGGTGGGTATTAAGGAGGGCACGTATTTGCATGGAGCACTGGGTGTGTTGCAGAATCAATGAATCTCGGACCACTGAAAAAATAAAATTTATTTAAAAAAAAAGAAAGAAATGTTCAACAGACACATGAAAAAATGCTGAACATCACTTGGCATCAGTGAAACACAAATCAAAACCACCATAAGGGAGTGGCTGGGTGGCTCAGTTGGTTAAGCATCTGCCTTCAGCTCAGGTTATGATCCCAGGGTCCTGGGATCAAGCTCCCCGTGCTTCTCCCTCTCTCCTGTCACTCTCCCCTGCTTGTGCTCACTCTCTCTCTCTCACTCTCTCTCTCAAATAAATAAATGAAATCATTTAAAGGAAAACACAATGAAATACCACCTCACACTTGTCAGGATGAAAAAAAAATACCTCACAACTTAGAAGACAACAGATGTTTTCAAGGATGTGGAGAATGGGGAATCCCTCTTACACTGTTAGTGTGAATGCCCATTGGGGCAGACACTCTGGAAAACAGTATGGAGGTTCTCAAAAAGTTCAAAATAGCGCCACCTGGGACACCTGGGTGGCTCAGTCAGTTAAGCGTCTGCCTTTGGCTCAGGTCATGATCCCAGGGTCCTGGGATTGAACCCCACATCTTGATCCCTGCTCAGCAAGGAGCCTCCTTCTCCCTCGGCCTGCCAATCCCCGTGCTTTTACTCTCATGTTCTCCCTCTTTCTCCTTCTCTAATTTAAAAAAAAAATAAAGCTACTCTATGTCTCATCAATTGTTCTACTAGGTTTCTATCCAAAGGATTAAATATAGTGATTCCAAGGAGCACATAAACATCAATATTCATAGCAGCACAGTCCACAACAGCCAAATTATCAAAAGAGTCCAGATGTCCTTGGACAGGTGAATGGGTAAAGAACAGGTGGTGTATATACACAAAACAGATGAACATAGGGAATAGGAAGGATAAGGGAAATAAGATAACAACACAGATGGAAACAAACCATAAGAAGCTCTTAACTGTAGGAAACAAACTGAGGGTTGCTGTTGGGGTGATCGGTGGAGGATGGGCTAATTGGGTGATGGGCATTATGAGGCCACCTGACTTAGTGAGCACCGGGTGTTAGATGCAACTGATGAATCACTAAATTCTACCCCTGAAACTAATAATACAGTGCATATTAACTAGATTGAATTTTTAAATTTTTTTTTCCTCTGTGTACTTCTTTTTTTAATTAACACATATAATGTATTTTTTGTTTCAGGGGTACAGGTCTGTGAATCTTCAGTCTTACCCAGTTCATAGCACTCATCATAGCACATACACTAACCAATGTCCATTACCTAGCCAGCCTATCCCTCCATCCTTCCCTCCAGCAATCGTCATATTGTTTAACATTGTTAAATATTTCTATGCTGCACAGAGCAATCTGCACTTTCAATGTCATCCCAATCAAAATACCAATGGAATTTTTCAAAATCCTTGAACAAACAATCCTAAAATTTGTATGGAGTCAGAAAAGAGCCCAATCACCAAGGAAATGTTGAAAAAGAAAAACCAAAGCTGGAAGCTTCACGCTGCATGATTTCAAGCTAGATTACAAAGTTCCGTATATGTATATTTTCTTTTTAAATTAACATATAATGTGCTATTTGCTTCAGGGGTACAGCTCTGTGAATCATCAGTCTTATACAATTCACAGCATTCACCATAGCATATACCCTCTCTATTGTCCATAACCCAGACACCCTATCCCTCCCCCATACCCTCCAGCAACCCTGTTTGTTTCCTGAGATTAAGAGTTTCTTATGATATTTGCCAATGACAGTACAGACAAAAGGTTGATATCCAGGATCTATAAAGACCTCCTCAAACTCAACACACACAAAACAGACAATCGTGTCAAAAAATGGGCAGAAGATATGAACAGACACTTCTCCAATGAAGACATACAAATGGCTATCAGACACAATGAAAAAGTGTTCATCATCATTAGCCATCAGGGAGATTCAAATTAAAACCACATTGAGATATCACCTTACACCAGTTAGAATGGCCAAAATTAGCAAGACGGGAAACAACATGTGTTGGAGGGGATGTGGAGAAAGGGGAACCCTCTTACACTCTTGGTGGGAATGCAAGTTGGTGCAGCCACTTTGCAGAACAGTGTGGAGATTCCTCAAGAAATTAAAAATAGAGCTTCCCTATGACCCTGCCATTGCACTACTGGGTATTTACCCCAAAGATACAGATGGAGTGAAAAGAAGGGCCATCTTAATGTGGTTTTGATTTGACTCTCCCTGATCATTAGTGGTAATGAACATTTTTTCATTTCTGTTAGCCATTTGTATGTCTCCATTGGAGAAGTGTCTGTTCATGTCTCCTGCCGATTTTTTGACATGATTATCTGTCTTGAGTGTGTTGAGTTTGAGGAGTTCTTTATAGATCCTGGGTATCAGCCCTTTTTCATTATTACCATTTGCAAATATCTTCTCCCATTCCATGGGTTGGCTCTTTGTTTTGCTGACTGTTTCCTTTGCTGTGCAGAAGCTTTCGATCTTGATGAAGTCCCAAAAGTTCATTTTTGCCAGGGTAAACAAAGCAGAAGATAGAATTAGTGATTTAGAGGGCAAACTGATAGAGAAAAAGGATCAAGAGGAGGCTTGGAAGAAATAGGTTGGAAGCCATGAAAACTGAATTAGGGAAATAAATGACACCATGAAACGTTCCAACATCAGAACTACAGAGATTGCTGAGGGTATGGAGAAAGAGAAAAGACTAAAAGATATAGTTGAACAAATTCTCCATGATAATTTTCCCAATCTGGAGAAGGGAAACAGCGTAGAGTTCTAGAAGTAGAAGGAACACCCCCCAAGATCAATGAATCTAGAAAGGCCTCAAGATACCTGATTGTGACACTGACAATTCATAATATTAGACAACAGCTTCTGAGGGCTGCTAGGGGGAAGAGATTCCTTATGTATATAGGAAGGTCCATCAGAATAATGTCAGGCCTGTCCACAGAAACATGGCAAGCCAGAAAGGGCTAGAAAGACATATTCAGGGCAATAAATGAGAAGAACATATAGTCAAGAATACTTTATCCAGCAAGGTTGAAATTGAAAATGGATGGAGAGCTAAAGATCTTCCAATACTGGCAAGGTTTATAAGATTATATGACCACCAAGCTGCACTACAAGAACTATTAAAGGGGGATTCTATAAAAGAAAAAAAAACAACAGGACTGATATAGAACAGAAATGTACAGAGACAATCTGTAGAAACAAGGACCTCACAGGCAACATGATGTCAGTAAAAACATCTCTCAATGATCACTCTCAACGTGAACATCATAAACACTTCCATAAAAGAGCACAGGGTTGTAGATTGGATAAAATGACAGGATCTGTCCATATGCTGTCTACAAGAAACCCATTTGGAACCTAAAGATACATCCACACTGCAAATGAAGGGATGGGAAAGCATCTATCATTCCAACGGCCCTCAAAAGAAAGCTGGGGGAGCAATTCTCATATCAGATAAATTAGATTTCAAACTAAAGACTGTAGACAAAGATACAGAAGGTCAGTATATCATTCTGAAAAGATCTATCCACAAAGAAGATCTAACAATTGTAAACATTTATGCCCCCAATACAGGAGCAGCCAACTACATGAAAAAACTGTTAGGATAAAGAGTCATATTGATATGAATACATTAATAGGAGGGGGTCTTAACACGCCACTCTCAGTAATAGATCAACCAAGCAATAAATCAATAAAGAAAAAAAAGAGCATTCAATGACCCATTGGACGAGATGGACTTCATAGATAATATACAGAACATTCCACCTTAAAACAACATGATACCCATTCTTCTCGAGTGCACATGGAACTTTCTCCAGAAAAGACCACACACTGGGTCACAAATCAGGGATCAATTGATAACAAAAGACTGAGATATTCCCTGCATATTCTCAGACCACAGTGTTTTGAAACTGGAACTCAACCACAAGAAAAAGTTTTCAAGGAGTTCAAACACGTGGAAGGTAAAGACCAACCTGCTTAAGAATGTTTGGATAAACCAGGAAATCAAAGAAGAACTTAAACAATTCATGGAAACCAAGGACAATGAAGACACATCAGTCCAAAACCTATCGGTTATGGCAAAGGTCGTCTGAAGTGGGAAATATATAGCAATCCAAGCCTCAAAAAAAAAAAAAAGAAAGAAAAAGAAAAAAAGAAAAGAAAAGAAAAAAAGAAAAAGAAAATCCAGAATACAACAGCTCTATTTACACCTTAAATAACAGTATAATCAACACTGAATTAAGCCAACCCCACACACAAGAAGGGAATAAGATTAGAGCAGAGATCAATGAGATCAAAACTAGAGATACAGTAGAATACACCAACAAACCTAGAAGCTGGTTCTTTGAAAGAATCAATGAGATCGATAAACTACTGGCCAAATTAACCCAAAAGAAAAGAGAGAAGGCCCAAATTAATAAAATTATGAATGAAAACGGAGAGATCACAACTAACACCAAGGAAATAGAAACCATCAACAGAAATTATTATTAATAGTTATATGCCAGTAAGTTAAGCAACCTAGATGATTTCCTAGAAACTCATGAACTTCCAAGACTGAATCAGGAAGACATTGACAACCCAAAAAGACAGATATCTAATAATGATATTGAAGAGTTATCAAAAACCTCTCAAAAAACAAGAGCCTAGGACCTGACAGATTCCCTGGAGAAATCTACCAAACATTCAACAAAGAAATATAATCTATTCTCCTGAAGCTGCTTCAAAAAAATAGAAACAGAAGGAAATCTTCCAGACTCTTTCTGTGAAGTCAGCATTACACTGATTTGCAAAAGGGCCAAAACTCCATCAAAAAGAGAGTTTCAGACCAAGAGCCCTGATCAATATGGATGCCATGATTCTCAACAAGATCCTAGCTAATAGGATCCAACAGTACATTAAGAAGATTATCTACCATGAAGAGGTGGGATTTATCCAAGGGATGCATGGGTGGTTCAACATTTGCAAATCAATCAATGTGATAGAACAAATCAGTAAGAGAAGAGAGAAGAACCACATGGACCTCTCAATTCATGCAGAATAAGCATTTGACAAGATGCAGCATTCGTTCCCGATTAAAATGCTTCAAAATATAGGAATATAGTGAACATTTATCAACGTCATAAAATCTACCTATGAAAAACCCACAGTGAACATCATCCTCAATGAGGAAAGGCTGACAACCTTCCCTTTGAGATCAGGAACATGACAAGCATGCCCACTCTCAGCACTGTTGTTCAAAAGAGTACTAGAAGTCCTAGCAACAGAAACCAGACAACAAAAAGAAATAAAAGGTTTTCAAATTGTCAATGAGGAAGTCAAACTCTCTATCTTCGCAGATGACATGATACTTTATCTGAAAAATCCAAAAGACTCCACCCCCAAATTACTAGAATTCATACAGCAATTCAGTAATGTGGCAGGATACAACATCAATACACAGAAATCAGTTGCTTCCTTATACACTAACAATGAAAATAGAGAAAGGGAAATTAGAGAATCAATTCCATTTACCATAGCACCAAGAACCATAAGATACCTGGGAATAAACCTAACCAACGAGGTAAAGGATCTGTACTTGAGGAACAACAAAACATTCCTGATAAGAATTGAAGAAGACACAAAAAGATGGAAGAGAATCCATGCTCAGGAATCGGAAGAATAAACATTCTTGGACTCTGAAAAAAAAATCTGAGGGTTTTGAAGGGGCAGGGGGTGGGAGCTTGGGGGAACCAGGTGGTGGGTATTGGAGAGGGCACGGAATGCATGGAGCACTGGGTGTGGTGCAAAAACAATGAATACTCTTATGCTGAAAAAAAAATGTCTATACTGCCTAGAGCAATCTATACTTTCAATGCCATCCTGATCTAAATTCCAACGGCATTTTCTAAGGAGCTGGAACAAACAATCCTAAAATTTGTATGGAACCAGAAGAGATGCGAATTGCTAAGGAAATGTTGAAAAAGAAAAACAAAATTGAGGGCATCATGTTGCCTGGTTTTAAGCTTTACTACAAAGCTGTGATCACCAGTGCAGCATGGTACAGCACAAAAACAGACACATAGACCACTGGAACAGAATAGAAAGCCCAGATATGGACTTGCAACTCTATGTTCCACTGATCTTCAAGAAAGAAGGAAAAAATATCCAGTGGAAAAAAGACAGTCTCTTCAATAAATGGTGCTGAGAAAATTGGACAGCTATATGTAGAAGAATGAAACTCGACCATTCTCTTACACCATACACAAAGATAAACTTGAAATAGATAAAAGACCTCAACATGAGGCAGGAATCTATCAAAATTCTAGAGGAAAGCATAGGCAGTAACCTCTTTGACATCAGCCACAGCAACTTCTTTCAAGATATGTCTCCAAAGGCAAAGGAAACAAAAGCAAAAATGAACTTTTGGCACTTCATCATGATCAAAAGTTGCTACACAGGAAAGGAAACAGTCAACAAAACAAAGGCAACCCACAGAATGGAAGAAGATATTGGCAAATGGCTGATATCCAACATCTATAAAGAACTCCTCTAACTCAACACACACAAAACAGATAATCACATCAAAAAATGGGCAGAAGACATGAACAGACACTTCTCCAATGAAGACATATAAATGGCTATCAGACACATGAAAAAAATGTTCATCATTACTATCCATCAGGGAGATTCAAATCAAATCAACATTGAGATACCACCTTACACCAGTTAGAATGGCCAAAATTAACAAGACAGTGAACAACAAGTGTTGGAGAGGATGTGGAGAAAGGGCAACACTCTTAGACTGTTGGTGGGAATGCAAGTTGGTGCAGCCACTTTGGAAAACAGTGTGGACATTCCTTAAGAAATTAAATATAGAGGAGGAAGGGGGGCAAGATGGCAGAAAAGTAGGAGGTACTGTTTCAACTGGTCCCCTAAAGTGAGCTGATTATCTACCAGGAAACTCTGATAGCCCATGAATCAGCCGAGATTAGGATTATACACTTCCGGATCTCTGTGGGGGCAGAAGATGCCAGTGGGCAGGTAAAGCAGAGTGGGAACATTGGACTCATATCTGAAGATAAACAAAAGGGGAGGGAGCCACCAGAAGCAACCCACTGGAAATTAATACCCAAATACAAGAGTGCCCTGTGATTGGGAACCAGCATTAACTTGGAATCTGGTTAAAAGCACTCAAAAAGAGCAAAAGATCTTAAGGGGAAATTGGCGAAATTGGATGGTTAGGGACACAGGCTTAAGCCCATGGACACAGGACTGCCACCGCCAGTGTCATGCCAGAGAGAGTGCGGCAAAGCATCCAGGCTGTGGTCTCTGAACCGAAGGCCTGTGAGAGCATCTGGATGGTGGTGCATGTGAGACAGTCTGGTGTGGACGCCAGCCAGCACTCTCTAGAACCACAGCCTTTTGCACTCTGCACTTGTGCTGCCTGACCGGGGTCTGAGTCAGCCCCACACTGTCCCCTGAGAGAGGTCTGTGCAGGCACTAGCCAGTGCTCTCTAGGACTGGTGAGAGTCTGAACACTCCCAGCCCAGGCCAGCGTGAAAATCTCAGCGTGCTCTCTCTGGTTGGGATTTCTCCAGTGGTCTGCACCTGCCCAGACAGCCACAGAGGCTGTGGAAGTGGCTCTCTGGATTAATATTGATCTAGGTTTTAGTAACACTGGGGTAGAAGCAGGAGCTCCCGCGACCCCTGAGACTGTGGCTGGGAACTTGCTCTGCTAGTGGGAGGTGAGAGAGGAAAATATGTGTGCTCAGGAACACCCACAGGGGAGCAAAATGAGGCTTCTCTCTGAGATGGAGGTCTGGGAGCAGTTTGCTTTCCTCTAAACTTCTGAAGAACCACTGAAAGCTGGAGAGGGGAGGGAAAAAAAACCCTCCAGAACAAAAGCCTGAAAAACTGGTTTCCTCAGAGCCCAGCCCCTTGATGGGGGCAGAAGGAATTAGCTCTAGCAAGACTGCCTGAAAAATCACGTGGCAGGCCCTTCCTGCAGAAAACCAGCTCCCCAAACCCCCCAAAACAGAAACAAACAAAAAACAAGAGGACAAGAACCACAGGATACCCATAAAACTGTAAAATCCCAGTATCAGGGACAAGAAGATGTTAAGCTCCCTGTATTTCCCTAAAACCTGTTTACTTCATAGACACAACTTTTATTTTAATGTGTTCCCACTACTCTTGTTCTTTTTAATTTTTTATAATTTTTAACCAATTTACCATCACAATGAGAGGTTCAGTACAACAAACTCCATAATAACTTTTTAACTTGAAATTTTTGACACAAATACCTGTGTTTTTTTTTTAGGCTTTTCCATTTTTAAATTTTTATTTATTTATTTATTTATTTATTTATTTATTTATTTTCAGCATAACAATATTCCTTGTTTTTGCACCACACCCAGACCTCCATGCAATACGTGCCCTCCACAATACCGAACACCAGGCTGGCCCAACTTCCAACCCCCGCCCCTTCAAAACCCTCAGATTGTTTTTCAGAGTCCATAGTCTCTCATGGTTCACCTCCCCTTCCAATTTCCCCCAAATCCCTTCTCCTCTCTAACTCCCCTTGTCCTCCATGCTATTTGTTATGCTCCACAAATAAGTGAAACCATATGATAATGGACTCTCTCTGCTTGACTTATTTCACTCAGCATAATCTATTCCAGTCCTGCCCATGTTGTTGCAAAAGTTGGGTATTCATCTTTTCTGATGGAGGCATAACACTCCATAGGGTATACGGACCACATCTTCCTTATCCATTCATCCGTTGAAGGGCATCTTGGTTCTTTCCACAGTTTGGCGACCATGGCCATTGCTGCTATAAACATTGGGGTACAAACGGCCCTTCTTTTCACTCCATCTGTATCTTTGGGGTAAATACCCAGTAGTGCAATGGCAGGGTCATAGGGAAGCTCTATTTTTAATTTCTTGAGGAATCTCCACACTGTTCTCCAAAGTGGCTGCACCAACTTGCATTCCCACCAACAGTGTAAGAGGGTTCCCCTTTCTCCACATCCCCTCAAACACATGTTGTTTCCCGTCTTGCTAATTTTGGCCACTCTAACTGGTGTAAGGTGATATCTCAATGTGGTTTTAATTTGAATCTCCCTGATGGCTAATGATGATGAACACTTTTTCATGTGTCTGATAGCCATTTGTATGTCTTCATTGGAGAAGTGTCTGTTCATATCTTCTGCCCATTTTTTGACACGATTGTCTGTTTTGTGTGTGTTGAGTTTGAGGAGTTCTTTATAGATCCTGGATATCAACCTTTTGTCTGTACTGTCATTGGCAAATATCATAAGAAACTCTTAATCTCAGGAAACAAACAGGGTTGCTGGAGGGTATGGGGGAGGGATAGGGTGTCTGGGTTATGGACAATAGGGAGGGTATATGCTATGGTGAATGCTGTGAATTGTGTAAGACTGATGATTCACAGACCTGTACCCCTGAAGCAAATAGCACATTATATGTTAATTTAAAAATAAAATATACATACGAAACTTTGTAATCTAGCTTGAAATCATGCAGCGTGACGCTTCCAGCTTTGGTTTTTCTTTTTCAACATTTCCTTGGTGATTGGGCTCTTTTCTGACTCCATACAAATTTTAGGATTGTTTGTTCAAGGATTTTGAAAAATTCCATTGGTATTTTGATTGGGATGACATTGAAAGCGCAGATTGCTCTGTGCAGCATAGAAATATTTAACAATGTTAAACAATATGACGGTTGCTGGAGGGAAGGATGGAGGGATAGGCTGGCTAGGTAATGGACATTGGTTAGTGTATGTGCTATGGTGAGTGCTATGAACTGGGTAAGACTGAAGATTCACAGACCTGTACCCCTGAAACAAAAAATACATTATATGTGTTAATTTAAAAAAAGAAGTACACACAGGAAAAAAAAATGAAAAATTCAATTTAGTTAATATGCAATGTATTAGTTTCAGGGGTAGAATTTAGTGATTCATCAGTTGCATCTAACACCCAGTGCTCACTAGGTCAGGTGGCCTCATAATGCCCATCACCCAATTAGCCCATCCTCCACCGATCACCCCAATAGCAACCCTCAGTTTGTTTCCTACAGTTAAGAGCTTCTTATGGTTTGTTTCCATCTATGTTGTTATCTTATTTCCCTTATCCTTCCTATTCCCTATGTTCATCTGTTTTGTGTATATACACCACCTGTTCTTTACCCATTCACCTGTCCAAGGACATCTGGACTCTTTTGATAATTTGGCTGTTGTGGACTGTGCTGCTATGAATATTGATGTTTATGTGCTCCTTGGAATCACTATATTTAATCCTTTGGATAGAAACCTAGTAGAACAATTGATGGGACATAGAGTAGCTTTATTTTTTTTTTTAATTAGAGAAGGAGAAAGAGGGAGAACATGAGAGTAAAAGCACGGGGATTGGCAGGCCGAGGGAGAAGGAGGCTCCTTGCTGAGCAGGGATCAAGATGTGGGGTTCAATCCCAGGACCCTTTGATCATGACCCGAGCCAAAGGCAGATGCTTAACTGACTGAGCCGCCAGGTATCCCAGGTGGCGATATTTTGAACTTTCTGAGAACCTCCATACTGTTTTCCAGAGTGTCTGCCCCAGTGGGCATTCACACTAACAGTGTAAGAGGGATTCCCCATTCTCCACATCCTTGAAAACATCTGTTGTCTTCTAACTTTGAGGATTTTTTTTTTCATCCTGACAAGTGTGAGGTGGTATTTCATTGTGTTTTCTTTTTAAATGATTTCATTTATTTATTTGAGAGAGAGAGTGAGAGAGAGAGTGAGAGAGAGAGAGTGAGCACAAACAGGGGAGAGTGACAAGAGAGAGCGAGAAGCACGGGGAGCTTGATCCCAGGACCCTGGGATCATAACCTGAGCTGAAGGCAGATGCTTAACCAACTGAGCCACCCAGCCACTCCCTTATGGTGGTTTTGATTTGTATTTCACTGATGCCAAGTGATGTTCAGCATTTTTTCATGTGTCTGTTGACCATTTATTTCTTTTTTTTAATAAATTTTATTTTTTCAGTGTTCCAAGATTCATTGATTCTGCACCACACCCAGTGCTCCATGCAATAGGTGCCCTCCTTAATACCCACCACCAGGCTCAACCAACCCCCCCATTTCCATTCCCTCCAAAACCCTCAATTTGTTTCTCAAAGTCCATAGTCTCTCGTGATTCATTTCCCTGTCTGATTTTCCCCAACTCACTGCTCTCCTTCTTCCAATGTCCTCCATGTTATTCCTTATGCTCCACAAGTAAGTGAAACCATATGATCATTGACTCTCTCTGCTTGACTTATTTCACTCAGCATAATCTCCTCCAGTCTGGTCCATGTTGAAATAAAACTTGGATATCCATCCTTTCTGATGGAGGTGTAATATTCCATTGTATATATGGATCATATTTTCTTTTTTTTTAATTTTTTTCCAGCATAAAATTATTCCTTGTTTTTGCACCACACCCAGTGCTCCATGCAATCCGTGCCCTCTCCAATACCCACCACCTGGTTCCCCCAACCTCCCACCCACCGCTGCTTCAAACCCCTCAGATTGTTTTTCAGAGTCCATAGTCTCTCATGGTTCACCTCCCCTTCCAATT
>NW_022631201.1:742756-899458 GCF_010015895.1 Lontra canadensis | reverse complement strand
TCTCTCTGCTTGACTTATTTCACTCAGCATAATCTCTTCCAGTCCCGTCCATGTTGCTACAAAAGTAGGGTATTCATCCTTTCTGATGGAGGCGTAATACTCCATGGTATATATGGACCACATCTTCCTTATCCATTTGTCTGTTGAAGGGCATCTTGGTTCTTTCCACAGTTTGGCGACCGTGGCCATTGCTGCTATAAACATTGGGGTACAGATGGCCCTTCTTTTCACTAATTCTGTATCTTTGTGGTAAATACCCAGTAGTGTAATGGCAGGGTCTTAGGGAAGCTCTATTTTTAATTTCTTGAGGAATCTCCACATTATTCTCCAAAGTGGCTGCACCAACTTGCATTCCCACCAACAGTGTAAGAGGATTCCCCTTTCTCCTCATCCTCTTCAACACATGTTATTTCCTGTCTTGCCAATTCAAAGGTAACACGATGTAAATAGAAACGTATCTATCAGTAATCACTCTCAATGTGAATGGCCTACATGTGCCCATAAATTGTCACAGTGTTGCAGATTAGTTAAAACGATAGGACCCATCCATATTTTGTCTACAAGAGACCATTCTGAACCTAAAGATACACCCACACTGAAAGTGAAGGAATGGAGAAGCATCTTTCATGTCAATGGGCCTCAAAAGTAGGCTGGGGTAGTTAGTCTCATATCAGATAAATTAGATTTTAAACTAAAGACTGTAGTCAGAGATACAGAAGGACACTACATCATCCTTAAATGGTCTATCCACCAAGATTATCTAACAATTGTAAATATCTATGTCCCCAATATGGGAGCAGCCAATTACATAAGAAAACTGTTAATCAAGATAAAGTGTCATATTGATATGAATACATTAATAGGAGGAGATATTAACACACCTCTCTCAGAAATAGATCATCAAAGCAGAAAATCAATAAAGAAACAAGAGATTTGAATGACACATTGGACCAGATGGACCTCATAGATATATACAGAACATTCCACCCTAAAACAACAGAATACTCATTCTTCTCAAGTGCACATGGAACCTTCTCAGGAATAGATCACATACTGGGTCACAAATCAGGACTCAACCGATACCAAAAGACTGAGATCATTCCCTGCTTATTCTCAGATCACAATGCTTTGAAACTGGAGCTCAATCACAAGGAAAAGTTCAGAAGGAGCTCAAACACCTGGAAGCTAAAGACAACCTTGCTTAAGAATGCTTGGATCAACCAGGAGATCAAAGAACTGAAACAATTCATGGAAACCAATGAGAATGAAGACACTTCTGTCCCAAACCTATGGGATACAGCAAAGGTGGTCCTAAGGGGGAAATACATAGCCATCCAAGCCTCCCTCAAAAAAATTGAAAAATCCAGAATAAACCAGCTGTCTCTACACCTTAAAGAACTGGAGAATCAACAACAAATCAAACCAACTCCACACATAAGAAGGGATATAATCAAGATTAGAGCTGATATCAATGAGGTAGAAACCAGAGATACAGCAGAACGTATCAATGAAATTAGAAGCTGTTTTTTTGAAAGAATCAATAAGATCTATAAACCATTGGCCACACTAATCCAAAAGAAAAGAGAGAAAGCACAAATTCATAAAATTATGAATGAAAAGGGAGAGATCACAACTAACACCAAGGAAGTAGAAACAATCATCATAAGTTATTATCAACAGTTATATACCAATAAGCTAAGCAACCTAGAAGAAATGGAAGCATTCCTGGAAAACTGTAAACTCCCAAAATTGAACCAGCAAGAAATTGACAACCTGAATAGACTGATATCTAGGAACGAGATTGAAGCAGTGATCAAAAACCTCCCAAAAAAGAAGAGCCCAGGACCTGACAGATTCCCTGGGTAATTCTACCAAACTTTCAAAGAAGAAGTAACACCTATTCTTCTGAAGCTGCTTCAAAAAATTGATGCTTTTCTATTTTTTAAAAAATATTTTATTTATTTATTTGACAGACAGAGATCAAAAGTAGGCAGAGAGTCAGGCAGAGAGAGACGGGTAAGCACGCTCTCTCCTGAGAAGAGAGCACGATATGGGGATCAATCCTAGGACCCTGGGATCATGACCTGAGTGGAAGACAGAGGCTTTAACTGACTGAACTACCAAAGTGCCCCTTTTCTATTTTTTAAAATATTCATATACAGATAAGGTTCAAGGTAATCATATTGCCCTAATCAATACTACTGCTATATATAAACCAGTTTTAAGCCCCCTTTATCTTGGGAAAGTTGAGTCCTTTAACAAAGATATCAAGATACATCCAGGAAGAATCAAAATAACCTTCCTCACCCACAGTGAGGATTTATAACCACCCTCCCATCTTTTTCTTCTGTCAGTGTTTCTGTGTATTTGTTTTTGTTCTGGTACTATATAAATCTTACACTTGGGGTTCATTTTGGCTGGGATCTTTTTTTTCTCGTTATTTATTTTGTCGGTCATTTTGTTTGTCCATTTTTGTTTGTATACCTTATAAATCTTACCTTTGGGGCCTATTCTTATGGTTCCTCTCCTTTTTAAATTTTTCCCCCATTCTGTCTCTTTCTATTTCTTTTTTTCTTTTTTCTTTCTTTTTGGTGGGGACTCCTGATTGCTCATAAGTGTTCCAGGGTGCACCTTGCCTGAATCACAGTTGATACATCCAGCTACACATCCCCTTAGCCACCTTTCAGCAAAATGACTAGGAGGATGAATGCCCAACAGAGGAAAAATTCAGAGACTGGGCCCTCTCCATCAGAGTTACTAGATATGGATATAAACAGTATGTTTGAAAGGGAATTCAAGCTAACAATTATCCAGACATTGGGTAGTTTGGAGAAAACCATTAGTGACAACATGGAGTCAATTAGGGTAGAAGTGAAATCCACCAGGGAAGAAGTCAAAAATGCTATCCATGAGTTCCAATCTGATCTAAATTCTCTAAAAGTTAGTGTAACTGAGGCAGAAGATAGAATTAGTGATCTGGAGGACAAACTGATAGAGAAAAAGGATGAGGAGGAAGCCTGGAACAAACAGCTTAGAAGGCATGAAAACAGAATTAGGGAAATAAATGATGCCATGAAACATTCCAACGTCAGAATTATTGGAATCCCTGAGTGGGAGCAGAAAGAAAGAAGACTAGAAGATACAGTTGAACAAATTCTCCATGAAAATTTTCCCAATCTGGGGAATGGATCCAGTGTTCATGTCCTAGAAGCAGAAAGGGCTCCCCCCAAGATCAAAGAATCTATAAAGACCTTGAGAAACCTGATTGTGAAACTGATGAATCATAATTTTAGACAAGAGTTCTTGAAAGCAGCTGAGGGGAATAGATCCCTTACCTACAGAGGAAGGCCCATCAGAATAAGTTCAGACCTGTCCACAGAAACCTGGCAAGCCAGGAAGAGCTGGCAAGACATAATCAAGGCACTACATGAGAAGAAAATGCAGCCAAGAGTACTTTATCCAGCAAGGCTGACATTCAAATTGAATAGATAGATGAAGAGCTTCCAAGACTGACAAGGTTTAAAGGAGCATGTGACCACCAAGTCAGCTTACAAGAAATATTAAGGGGGCCTCTATAAGAGAAGAAAGAACCCAAGAGTGACATAGAACAGACATTTACTGAGACAATCTAGAGAAAGAAGGACTTCACAGGCACAGGCAACATGATGTCAATAAAAATGTATCTCACAATAATCACTCTTATTGTGAATGGCCTAAATGCTTCCATAAAATGGCACAGGGTTACAGATTGGATAAAATGACAGGACCTGTCCATATGTTGTCTACAAGAGACCCATTTTTTCTTCAAGAGACAAATTTTTAACCTAAGGATACATTCAGACTGAAAGTGAAGGGATGGAGAAGCATCTTTCATGGCAATGGGCCTCAAAAGAAGTCTGGGGTAGTGATTCTCATATCAGATAAATAAGATTTGAAACTAAAAACTAGTCAGAGATAAAGAAGGACACTACCTCATTCTTAAAGGGTCTGTCCACCAAGAATATCTAACAATTGTAAATATTTATGACCCCCAATAAGGGAGCAGCAAACTACAAAAGACAACTGTTAATCAAGATGAATAGTCATATTGATATGAATAAATTAATTGTAGGGGATTTTAACACACAACTCTCAGTAATGGACAGATCATCGAAGTAGAAAATCAATAAAGAAACAAGAGCATTGATTGACAGATTGGACCAGATGGACCTCATAGATATATACAGAGCATTCCACCCAAAAACAACAACAGAATACTCATATTCTTCTCAAGTGCACATGGAACTTTCTCAAGAGTAGACCACATACTGGGTCACAAATCAGGACTCAACCGATACCAAAAGATTGAGATTATTCCTTGCATATTCTCAGACCACAGTGTTTTGAAACTGGAACTCAACCACAAGAAAAAGTTTGGTCTGGAAGGAATTCAATACCTGGAAGCTAAAGACCAACCTTGACTGAGAATGTTTGGATCAAGCAGGAAATCAAAAAACTTAAACAATTCATGGAAACCAAAGAGAATGAAGACACTTTGGTTCAAAACCTATGGGAAACAGCAAAGGCGGTCCTAAGGGGGAAATACATTAGCCATCCAAGCCTCCCTCAAAAAACTGAAAAATCCAGAATACACCAACTTTCTTTACACCTTAAAGAACTGGAGAATCAACAACAAAATAAGCCAACCTCACACACAAGAAGGGAAATAATCAAGATTTGAGCAGAGATCAATGAGATAGAAACTAGTGATAAAGTAGAACACATCAATTAAACTAGAAGCTGGTTTTTTGAAAGGATCAATAAGATCAATAAATCATTGGTCAAACTAATTCAAAAGAAAAGAGATAGAACTCAAATTATTAAAATTATTAACGAAAAGGGAGAGATCATGACTAACACCAAGGAAGTAGAAACAATCATCAGAAGTTATTATCAGCAGTTATATGCCAATACGTTAAGCAACCTAGATGAAATGGATGCATTCCTGGAAACCTATAAACTTCCAAAACTGAATCAGGAAGAAATGGACAATCTGAAGAAACCAATGTCTAGTAATGAGATTGAAGTAGTGATCAAAAACCTCCCAAAAAACAAGAGCCCAGGACCTGATGGATTCCCTGGGGAATACTACAAAACATTCAAAGAAGAAATACTACCTATTCTCCTGAAGCTGGTTCAAAAAATTGAAGCAGAAGGAAAACTTCCAGACTCTTCTAATAAAATGAGCATTACCCTGATCCCCAAAGCAGGCAAAGACCCCACCAAAAAGGAGAATTTCAGACCAATATCACTGATGAATATGTATGCCACGATTTTCAACAAGATCCTAGCTAATAAGATCCAAGAGGACATTTAAAAGTTTATGCACCATGAACAGGTGGGATTTCTCCACGGGATTCAAGGATGATTCAACATTTGCAAATCAATCAATTTGAGAGAACAAATTAATTAGAGAAGAGAGGAAAACCATATGGTCCCCTCAGAAGGATGCAGAAAAAGCATTTGACAAGATACAGATTCCGTTCCTGATTAAAACGCTTCAGAGTACAGGGATAGAGGAAACATTCCTCAACTCCATAAAATCTATCTATGAAAACCCCACAGTGAATATCATCCTCAATGGGGAAAAGCTGACAGCCTTCCCCTTGAGATCAGGAACATGACAAGGATGCCCACTCTCACCACTCTTGTTCAACATAGTATTAGAAGTCCTGGCAACAAAGAGAAATAAAGATATTTAGATTTGCAATAAAAAAGTCACCCTCTCTGTTCACAGGTGACATGATACTTTATATGGAAAATCCAAAAGACTCCACCCCAAAACTACTAGAACTCCTACAGCAATTCAGTAATGTGGAAGGATACAAAATCAATGTACAGAAAGAGTTGCTTTCTTATACACTAACAATGAAAGTACAGAAATGGAAATTAGAGAATTTATTCCATTTACTCAAGCACCAAGAACCATATGATACCTGGGCATAAACCTAACCAAATAGGTAAAGGATCTATACTCGAGGAACTACAGAACACTCATGAAAGAAATCGAAGAAGACACAAAAAGATAGAAGACCATTCCATGCTCAGGGATTGGAAGAATAAACATTGTTAAAATGTCTATACTGCCTAGAGCAATCTATACTTTCAATGCCATTCCAATCAAAATTCCACCAGCATTTTTAAAGAGTTGGAGCAAACAATGCTAAAATTTGTATGGAACCAGAAGAGACCCCAAATTGCTAAGGAAATGTTGAAAAAGAAACCAAACTGTTGCCTGATTTCAAACTTTACTACAAAGCTGTGATCACCAAGACAACATGGTACTGGCATAAAAACAGACACATAGACCAGTGGAACAGAGTAGAGAGCCTAGATATGGACCCTCAACTTTATGGTCAAATGATCGACAAAACAGGAAAAAATATATGTGGAAGAAAGACAGTCTTTCCAATAAATGGTGCTGGAAAAATTGGACAGCCATGTGTAGAAGAATGAAACTCGACCATTCTCTTGCACCATACACAAAGATAAACTCTAAATGGATAAAAGACCTCAACGTGAGACAGGAATCCATCAGAATCCTAGAGGAGAATATAGGCAGTAACCTCTTCTATATCAGCCACAGCAACTTCTTTGAAGATATGTCTCCAAAGGCAAAGGAAACAAAACTGAAAATGAACTTTGGAACTTCATCAAGATCAAAAGCTTCTGCACAGCAAAGGAAAGAGTCAACAAAATAAAGATGCAACCCACTTAATTGGAAAAGATATTTGCAAATGACAGTACAGACAAAGGGCTGATATCCAAGATCTATAAAGAACTCTGCAAACTCAACACACACAAAATAGATAATTATGTCAAAAAATTGGGCAGAAGACATGAACAGCCACTTCTCCAAAGAAGAAATACAAATGACTAACAGACACATGAAAAAATGCTCAACATCACTAGCCATCATGGAGATTCAAATCAAATCCACATTGAGATACCTCCTTATACCAGTTAGAATGGCCAAAATTAACAAGACAGTAAACAACATGTGTTGGAGAGGATGTGGAGAAAGGGGAACCCTCTTACACTGTTGGTGGGAATGCAAGTTGAAGCCACTTTGGAAAACAGTGTCGAGATTCCTTAAGGAATTAAAAATAGAGCTACTCTATGACCCTGCAATTGCACTATTGGGTATTTACCACAAAGATACAGATGTAGTGAAAAGAAGGGCCACCTGTACCCCAATGTTCATAGCAGCAATGGCCACAGTCACCAAACTGTGGGAAAAAAAACAAGATGCCCTTCAGCAGACGAGTAGATAAAGAAGATATGGTCCATATATACTATGGAGTATTATGCCTCCATCAGAAAGGATGAATACCCAACTTTTGTATCAACATGGATGGGACTGGAAGAGATTATGCTGAGTGAAATAAGTCTAGCAGAGAGAATCAATTATCATATGGTTTCACTTATTTGTGGAGTATAAGGAATAACATGGAGTACAAGGGGAGTTGGAGAGGAGAAGTGAGTTGGGGGACATTGGAGGGAGAGATGAACCATGAGGGACTGTGGACTCTGAGAAACAATCTGAGGGTTTTGGAGGGGAGGGGATTGGGAGGTTGGGTGAGCCTGGTGGTGGGTATTATGGCAGGCACGTATTGTATGGAGCACTGGGAGTGGTGCTTAAACAACGAATTCTGGAACACTGAAAATAAATTAAAATAAATAAATAAAAATAATTTTAAGAAAGATTATCCAAAATACAAAAAAGGAAGTGCCGAGGGGGAAGATTATCACCTCTCAGGGTGGGCAAAACAAGGTTATCTGTCTGTTCCTGATTGATTTTTGTTCTGTGTTTTAGAAGACAGTATATCCCAAAATTACGAAGAATTCAGAACTTATATATAAATATCAAAATAAAATTGAATAGGGTTAACAACGATCTAGTAAGGGACATAAATATGTAAAATATAGATATGAGAAAATAGAAGTTAAAATATAACTTAAAATGTACATTGGGAAATAAAATCTATTTGATAATGGAGCAGCGTAAAAAAAAGATTTAGAAAATAAACAAAAAGAAATATAAAATTTTAGCCTTGATATATAAATGGCTCATGAGTAAAAGCCTGGAGCTCTCTATATTATTTGTCGTTGGTGATGACGTTTTACAGTCCTGTGGGAAATAAGTTTATCATTCACCTGTTCTTCCAGTCTGTCTTCTGGGTTCAGTACCCACTGCTTGGCTTCTTAGGAATCTTTGCCTGGGTGGAGTTGCCCTACTCCTTCTCAGGGAGATAGGCTTACTGTGAGCTATTTGTTTATGTGACTTCTGACCCCTGGCTGCTTTCTGCTTTTTTTTTTTTTAGAGGGTTAGAGCAAATATGGCCCTGTGAGAATCTCTGGCCCAGAGCCATGAGTTCGAGGTCGCATTTCTTCAACAAGTCCTCCAGGTCAATCCATTTCCACTTTTGTGTGTTCCAAACTCCACAGACTCACTCTATTCATGAACCTTTCAACTCTCCAAGTGGAGTTATGGGGGCCCATAAGTGTCTCTATGTTTTGTGACTTCGCAATTGCTAATGGCTGTGGCCTCAAACAAGCACTCTGTTCTGCAGCTCTCAATTCATGGCTGGGTACCACCACAGGATCCTTTCATGGGCCACACTGCCCTGAGAGCTGTTGCGCTGTCATAGGCACAAGCTGTTTTATATCTCCCCTGAGATATCAAACAGCCCAAACCTTCTAGTCCTTTTCAGGGTGGTCAGGCAGAGAGCAGTTTCCCTACTGGCCCAGCTTGTGGTTTATGGTGACCAGAGCTGAGAGTTCCTTCTCAGTTTGCTGACCATAACAAACCTCCCTGCTCCACCACTTGGACACTCTTTAAGTTCAGGCTCCCCAAATCGTTCTGAGTCTCCTGGAATCTGGAGACCACAATAATCCACCTGGAATTCTGCCCTATTCTTCCGTGCCCTTCTGAGAAAATGGCATTTCTCATACAGATTTCTAAGGGTCCTGATTTTTTCCTCCAGTGTTATATCACTTTCCAGTGGCCAGCTTACCTTACCCTGTGCTTATCTTCTACTATTTCCCCTAAGATTCAAGGTTTCACAGCTCCTACCTTGGAAAAGGTAGAGATCCAGATAAATCTTCTTACATCTCAGTTGATTTCATGCGTGTTTGGAATAGTTTTATAGATATCCAGCTGATTTTGAGGGAGCAGATGAAATAAAGTCCCTTAATCTGCTGCCATCTTGCTTTTCCAACTAATCAATGGATTTAGCTTCTTTTAAGAAGCAGACCAAAACACACCTAGTTAAAACGTGCCACACAGTGAAGAAGGTCCAAACACCCACCACTACAGGCATTGAGAGACTGCAGAGGACTGACCAGGGGGATAGAAGAGTTAAAACACAACAGCAGAGTGCACACTGTGAAATACCTCCTGAAATACCAGGCCCAGGACAGTATAGGAACTCTTCTTAATATACCCATTACTCTCAGGAGAAGGACTACACAAGCTTTTCTAACAACCACAGGAAAACCATGACCTAGACAAAATGACAAGATGGAGGTATTCACCCCAGAAGAACAGAAAGTCATGACCAGAGATTTAATCAAAATAGATAAGGAAAGACACCTGAACCAGAATTTAAAACAACTACAATAAGGATACTAGCTGGGATTGATAAAAGCATAGTAGGCACTAGAGAAACCCTTGCTGTAAAGATTAAAGTACAGAAAACTAGTCAGGCAGAAATAAAAAATGGTCCAAGAGCATGGAATGGTTTTCGAACTTTTTGTGTCTTCTTCAATTTCTTTCATGAGTGTTCTTTAGTTCCTCGAGTACAAATCCTTTACCCCTTTGGTTAGGTTTATTCCCAGGTATCTTAATGGTTCTTGGTGCTATAGTAAATGGAATTGAATCTCTAATTTCCCTTTCTGTATTTTCATTGTTAGTGTATAAGAAAGCCACTGATTTCTGTACGTTGACTTTGTATCCTGCCACGTTGCTGAATTGCTGTATGAGGTCTAGTAGTTTGGGGGTGGAGTCTTTTGGGTTTTCCATATAAAGAATCATGTCATCTGCGAAGAGAGAGAGTTTGACTTCTTCACCGCCAATTTGGATACATTTTAATTCTCTTTGTTGTCTGATTGCTGTTGCTAGGACTTCTAATACTATGTTGAACAAGAGTGGTGAGAGTGGGCATCCTTGTCGTGTTCCTGATTTCAACGGGAAGGCTGCAAGCTATTTCCCATTGAGGATGATATTTGCTGTGGGTCTTTCATAGATATATTTTATGAAGTTCAGGAATGTTCCCTCTATCCCTATACTTTGAAGCGTTTTAATCAGGAATGGATGCTGGATTTTGTCAAATGCTTTTTCTGCATCAATTGAGAGGACCATGTGGTTCTTCTCTCTTTTCTTATTAATTTGTTCTATCACATTGATTGATTTGTGAATGTTGAACCATCCTTGTAGCCCAGAAATGAATTCCACCTGGTCATGGTGGATAATCTTTTCAATGTGCTGTTGGATCCTCTTTGCTAGGATCTTGTTGAGAATCTTAGCATCCATATTCATCAGTGATATTGGTCTGAATTCTCCTTTCTGGTAGGGTCTTTGCCTGGTTTGGAGATCAGGGTAATGCTGGCTTCATAGAAAGAGTCTGCAAGTTTTCCTTCTGCTTCATTGTTTTTTTGAAACAGCTACAGGAGAATAGGTGTTATTTCTTCCTTGAAAGTTTGGTAGAATTCCCCAGGGAGTCCGTCAGGTCCTGGGCTCTTGTTTTTTGGGAGGTTTTTGATCACTGCTTCAATCTCGTTACTAGATATCAGTCTATTCAGGTTATCAATTTCTTCCTGGTTCAATTTTGGGAGTTTATAGTTTTCTAGGAATGCATCCATGTCATCTAGGTTACTTAGCTTATTGGCATTTAACTCTTGATAATACCTTCTGATGATTTTTTCTATTTCCTTGGTGTTAGTTGTGATCTCTCCCTTTTCATTCATAATTTTATGAATTTCAGCTTTCTTTCTTTTCTTTTGGATTAGTGCGGCCAATGTTTTACCAATCTTATTGATTCTTTCAAAAAACCACCTTCTAGTTTCATTGATATGTTCTACTCTATCTCTAGTTTCTACCGCATTGATCTCAGCTCTAATCTTGATTATTTCCCTTGTTATGTGTGGAGTTGGTTTGATTTGTTGTTGATTCTCCAGTTCTTTAAGGTGTAGAAACAGCTGGTGTGTTCTGGATTTTTCAGTTTTTTGAGGGAGGCTTGGATGGCTATGTATTTCCCCCTTAGGACCACCTTTGCTGTATCCCATAGGTTTGGGACAGAAGTGTCTTCATTCTCATTGGTTTCCATGAATTGTTTCAGATCTTCTTTGATCTCCTGGTTGATCCAAGCATTCTTAAGCAAGGTTGTCTTTAGCTTCCAGGTGTTTGAGCTCCTTCTAAACTTTTCCTCATGATTGAGCTCCAGTTTCAAAGCATTGTGATCTGAGAATATGCAGGGAATAATCTCAGTCTTTTGGTATTGGTTGAGTCCTGATTTGTGACCCAGTATGTGGTCTATTCTTGAGAAGGTTCCATGTGCACTTGAGAAGAATGAGTATTCTGTTGTTTTAGGGTGAAATGTTCTGCATATATCTATGAGGTCCATCTGGTCCAATGTGTCATTCAATGCTCTTGTTTCTTTATTGATTTTCTGCTTTGATGATCTGTCTATTTCTGAGAGAGGGGTGTTAAGATCTCCTACTATTAATGTATTCATATCAATATGACTCTTTATCTTGATTAACAGTTTTCTTATGTAATTGTCTGCTCCCATATTGGGGGCATAGATATTTACAATTGTTAGATCATCTTGGTGGATAGTCCCTTTAAGAATGATGTAGTGTTCTTCTGTATCTCTGACTACAGTCTTTAGTTTAAAATCAAATTTGTCTGATATGAGAATTGGTACCCTGGACTTCCTTTGAGGCCCATTGGCATGAAAGATGCTTCTCCATTCCTTCACTTTCAGTCTGGATGTATCTTTAGGTTCAAAATGGGTCTCCTTGTAGACACCATATGGATGGGTCCTGTCGTTTTATCCAATCTGCAACCCTGTGCCGTTTTATGGGCACATTTAGGCCAGTCACATTGAGAGTGATTATTGATAGATACGTTTTTATTGATATCATGTTACCTTTGAAGTCTTTCTTTCTGTAGATTGTCTCTATATTTCTGTTCAATGCTATTCTTAGGATTTTTCCTCTTTTATAGAACCCCCCTTAATATTTCCTGCAGTGTTGGATTGGTGGTTGCATAGTCTTTTAAGCCTTGCTGTCTTGGAAACTCTCTATCTCTCCATCCATTTTGAATGTCTGTCTTGCTGGATAAAGTATTCTTGGCTTCATGTTCTTCTCATTTAGTGCCCTGAATATATTTTGCCAGCCCTTTCTGGCTTGCCAGGTCTCTGTGAACATGTCTGACGTTATTCTGATGGGCTTTCCACTGTAAGTAAGGAGCCTTTTTGTCCTAGCGGCTTTCAAGAGATTATATCTACATTTATGATTCCTCAATTTGACTATCAGATGCCTTGATTTTTTTTTTGGAATCTATAATCTTGGGTGGAGACCGTTCGGCCTCTAGTACATGAAGGATGGGTCCATTCGCGAGATTGGGAAAATTTTCATGAAGAACTTCTTCCACTATATCTTCTAGACTTCTTTCTTTCTCCTCCCCTTCAGGGATTCCAATCATTCTGATGCTGGGACGTTTCATGGCACCATTTATTTCCCTGATTCTGTTTTCTTGGCTTCTAAACTGTTTGTTCCAGGCTTCCTCCTGATCCTTTCTCTCTATCTGTTGTTCCTCCAGATCACTAATTCTATCTTCTGTCTCAGTTACCCTAGCTTTGAGAGAATTTAGGTTAGATTCGAACTCATTGAGAGCATTGTGAACCTCAGCCCTGGTAGCTTTTACCTCTGCCCTAACATTGTGAACATCATCTCTGGTCGCTTTCAGTTTGGCCCTAATTAATTCCATTTGTTCTTCAATGTCTTTCTCCAACATAGCTATTGCCTGGATAATTGTTAACCTGAATTCTCTTTCCGACATATTGTCTATGTTGACAGCCGTTAGCTCTGTTGCAGAAGGTCCATCCTCTGTATTTTTGTTCTGTTGGGCATTTCCTCCTCCTAGTCATTTTGGTAAGAGATGACTGAACAGATGTAGCTGGATGTATCATCCATGGTGCAGTCAAGGTGCACCCTGGAATACTTCTGAGCAATCAGGATTCCCCTCCCAAATGAGAGAAAAAAAGAAAAGAAAAGGAAAAAAAGAGAGAGAGAAGGAGAGACAGGAAAGAAAGAGAAGATAAAAGAGAAGGTTCAGCCCAAATGGGCCTCCGGGTAAGATTTATGAAGTATACAAAGTAAAACAGACAAACAAAAAGACTGATAAAAGTATATAACAAGAGAAAAAATATATTTATGTATATATATATATATAAGCAAATAAAGGAAGAACCTCGTCAAAAAGAACCCCAAGTGTAAGATTTATATACTATCATGACAAACACAAAAACACAGAAACACTGGTGGAAGAAAAAGATGGGAGAGTGGTTACAAATTCTCAGTGTGGGCGCAGAAGGTCGTTTTGATTCTTCTTGGATGTATCTTGATATCTTTATTAAAAGACTCAACTTTCCTAAGATAAAGGGGGATTAAATATTGGTTTACCTATCGAGGTAGTATTGATTGGGGAAAGGGGATTACTTCGAAGTTTAACTGTATATGAATATTATAAAATAAAAATAAAGAAGGAATAAACTAGACTAAACTAAACTAAATTAAAAAAAACAGAAATTTATAAAATAGAAATGCAAAAGAAAAACACAGGTGTATGTATCAAAGAATTCAGGTTAGAAGGTTATTTTGGAATTTGATGTACTGGACAGCTCACTGTGATGGTCAATATGTTCAAAATTATCTATATAAAAAAATGAGCCAGAATAGTGGGAACAAATTAAAAATAAATGTTGTCCTATGAAGTAGTGGTGGTTGTTCTCTTGTAGTCTTTTTTTTTTTTTCTTTCCTGGTTGGTTTTCTGGGGGACAGGCCTGCCACGTGGGTTTTCAGTCAATGATGTTCCCTGAGTTAAATCCTCCCTCCTCCCTAAGGGGGTGGACATGATGAAACCGGTTTTTTCATGCTTTTGTTCTTTGGAGGTTTTTATGTTTGTTCACTTTTTTTTTTCTCTCTCTCGCCTTGACTGCTTTTGATGGTTTTTGTAGGTTTAGAGGAAAGCAAACTACACCCTGACGTCCCTCTCAGAAAGAAGCCTCAGTCTGGCTGTAGAGCTCATATAAATCTCCCTTGGTCGCTGGCAGAGCGGGTTCCAATTCGTGGTCCCTGGGGATGCAGGATCTTCTGCTTGTACCCAAAACCACGGCAGCGGCGGCTGTCTGGGCAGCTCCAGACCACCAGAGATGTTCCAAGCAGCGATCACACACTGAGATTTTCCTGCTGGCCAGGGCTGGGAGTGTCTGGTCTTTCTGGGTCTAAGAGCGCCCGGCTTGTGCTCACCTCTCTCAGGGGAGGCTGTGGGTTGCGTGTGCACCTCTCAGGCTCTGAGAGCAGGGTGTCGGTCCGAAAGCACCAGGCTGGGCCTTCGCGCACCTCTCTCAGGGGAGAGTTTGGGGCATGCATCTCAGGCTCTGAAACAATAGCACGGGTCTAAGAGCGTTGGGTCGGCCTTTCTACACCTCTCTCAGGGGAGGGTGAGGGGCACACGTGTCAGGCTCTGTAGCAGGGCTCAGCGTCCTGCTGTCTGGCATGGCTCCCAGCCCCTCACAGGAGTCAGAACCCACGCAATTTCGGGCGCGCTGGCCGCTCAGGGACCAAGACCTGGTTTCTCTGCCACACTCTCTCTGGCTCAGAGCCAGGGGAGGCTGTCCTGGGTCCGGGGACTTAAGCCCCTGTCCCTAGCTGCCCTGATTCCCACAATATCCTCCCCATGATCCTTTGTTCTTTTAGAGTGCTTTCAACCAGTCTCCAAGGTAATGCTGGTCCCCAGATGCAGGGCATTCTCGTATTAGGGGTATTACTTTCCAATCATTCTCCTCTGGTGTCTCCCTCCCCCTTTTGTTTATCTTCCGATATCAGTCTGACATTCCCCCTCCGCTTTACATGCCCACTGGCGTCTTCTGCCCCTGTAGAAGTCCAGACGTGTATAATTCTGATCTCAGGCTGATTTCATGGGTGATCAGAGTTCTTTGGTAGGTAATCAGCTCACTTTAGGGTATAGGTTGAAACAGCGCCTCCCCCTACTTCCCCGCCATCTTGTCTCTGCTTTCTCTCTTTTCTTTTGGATTGTTAAAATGTCTATACTGCCTAGAGCCATCTATACTTTTAATGCCATTCCGATCAAAATGCCACCAGTATTTTTCAAAGACCTGGAGCAAATAATCCAAAAATTTGTATGGAATCAGAAGAGACCTCCGAATTGCTAAGGAAATGTTGAAAAACAAAAATAAAACTGGGGGCATCATGTTATCTGATTTCAAGCTTGACTACAAAGCTGTGATCACCAAGACAGCATGGTACTGGCATAAAAACAGACACATAGACCAGTGGAACAGAGTAGAGCCCAGATATGGACCCTCAACTCTACGGTCAAATAATCTTTGCCAAAACAGGAAAAAAATATACAGTGGAAAAAAGACAGTCTCTTCAATAAATGGTGCGGGGAAAACTGGACAACTATATGTAGAAGAATGAAACTCGACAATTCTCTTACACCGTACACAAAGATAAACTCAAAATAGGTAAAAGACCTCAACGTGAGACAGGAATCCATCAGAATCCTAGAGGAGAACATAGGCAGTAATCTCTTCAATATCAGCCCCAGCAACTTCTTTCAACATAGGTCTCCAAAGGCAAAGGAAACAAAAGTGAAAATGAACTTTTGGGACTTCATCAAAATCAAAAGCTTCTGCACAGCAAAGGACACAGTCAAGGAAACAGAGGCAACTCATGGAATGGGAGAAGATATTTGCAAATGACAGTACAGACAAAAGGTTGATATTCAGGATCTATAAAGAACTCCTCAAACTCAACACACACAAAACAGACAATCATATCAAAAAATGGGAAGAAGATATGAACAGACACTTCTCCAATGAAGACATACAAATGGCTATCAGACACATGAAAAAATGTTCATCATCACTAGCCATCAGGGAGATTCAAATTAAAACCACATTGAGCTATCACCTTACACCAGTTAGAATGGCCAAAATTAGCAAGACAGGAAACAACATGTGTTGGAGGGGATGTGGAGAAAGGGGAACCCTCTTACACTGTTGGTGGGAATGCAAGTTGGTGCAGCCACTTTGGAGAACAGTGTGGAGATTCCTCAAGAAATTAAAAATAGAGCTTCCCTATGAACCTGCCATTGCACTACTGGGTATTTACCCCAAAGATACAGATGGAGTGAAAAGAAGGGTCATATGTACCCCAATGTTTATAGCAGCAATAGCCACAGTCACCAAACTGTGGAAAGAACCAAGATGCCCTTCGACGCACGAATGGATAAGGAAGATGTGATCCATATACACTATGGAGTATTATGCCTCCATCAGAAAGGATGAATACCCAACTTTTGTAGCAACATGGACGGGACTGGAAGAGATTATGCTGAGTGAAATAAGTCAAGCAGAGAGAGTCCATTATCATATGGTTTCACTTATTTGTGGAGCATAACAAATAGCATGGTGGACAAGGGGAGATGGAGAGGAGGAGGGAGTTAAGGGGAATTGGAAGGGGAGGTGAACCATGAGAGACTATGGACTCTGAAAAACAATCTGAGTGTTTTGAAGGGGTGGGGGTGGGAGGTTGGGGGAACCAGGTGCTGGGTTTTAAAGAAGGCAAGGATGGCATGGAGCACTGGGTGTCATGCAAAAACAATGAATACTGTTATGCTGAAAATAAATTTAAAAATTTAAAAAAAATAATAAAGTTATGCACAGCAAAAAAAAAAAAAGAAGAAGAAGAAAAAGAAACCTACATTTTGGGATGCTTGTGTGGCTCAGTTGTTAAGCATCTGCCTTTGCTCAGGTCATGATCCCAGGGTCCTGGGATTGAGTCCCACATCAAGCTCTTTGCTTAGTGGGGAGACTGCTTCTCTCTCTTTCTCTGCCTGTCAATCTTTATGCTTGTGCTCTCTCTGTCTGTCAAACAAAAATAAATAAAATGTTTAAATAAAAAAGAAACCTACATTTTAAGCCAAAGACTGAAAGAGGAGATGAAGAAGGCCACCATATCATAATTAAGGGATCTATCAGTCAAGAAGATCTAACAATTGTAAATATTTATGCCCCAAATTTGGGAACACCCAAATATATAAATCAATTAAAAACAAACATAAAGGGCGCCTGGGTGTCTCAGTGAGTTAAAGCCTCTGCCTTCAGCTGAGGTCATGATCCCAGGGTCCTGAGATCAAGTCCCACATCAGGCTCTTTGCTCAGCAGGGAGCCTGCTTCCCCCTCTCTCTCTGCCTGACTCTCTGCCTACTTGTGATCTCTGTCTGTCAAATAAGTAAATGAAATCTTTAAAAAAAAAACACAAAGAAACTCATTGGTAATAATACAATAATAGTAGGGGACTATAACACTCACTTCAGCAATAGACGGATAATCTAAACATAAAATCAACAAGGAAACTATGGCTTTGAATAACACACCAGACCAAATGGACTTCACAGATATATTCCGAACATTTCATCCTAAAGCAATGGAATACACATTCTTTTTGAGTGCACATGAAACATTCTCCAGAATAGATCACATGCTGGTTCACAAATTAGGCCTCAACCAGTACAAAAAGGTTGATATCATGCCATGCATATTTTCAGAGAGGAATGCTATGAAACTTGAAGTCAATCACAAGAAAACATTTGGAAAGATCACAAATATATGGAAGTTAGAGAATATCCTCCTAAGGAAAAAATGGGTTAACCAGGAAATTATAGAAAAAAACAAAAACTATGGAAGCAGATGAAAATGAAACCATGACCATCCCAAACATTTGGGTTACAGCAAAGAAGGACCAAAGACGGAAGTATATTGCAGAACAATCATACCTCAAGGAGCAAGAAATGTTACAAATACACAACCTAAACTTACACCTAAAGGAGCTAGGGAAGGAAGAGTAAATAAGGCCTAACACCAGCAGAAGATGAGAAATAATAATGATTAGAGAAGAAATAAATAATATAGAAAGAAATTTAAAAAAAACAGTTGAACAGATCAATGAAACAAAGAGCTAGTGTTTTCAAGGAATTAATAAAATTGATAACCCCCTAGCCAAACTTATCAAAAAGAGAAAGGACTCAAATAAATAAAATCATGAAGGAAAGAGGAGAGATCACTACCACACTACAGAATTACAATCATATGAGAATATTATGAAAAATTATATGACAACAAACTGGGCAATCTGAAAGGAATTCCTAGAAATCTGTATAAATTTCTAGAAACTTATTAACTACAAACCTGAAACAGAAAGTAATAGAAAGTTTGAACAGACCCATACCCAGCAAAGAAATTGAGTCAGTAATCAAAAAATCTCCCAACATATAAAAGTCCATTTTCATATGGATTCCCAGGGAATACTACCAGACATTTAAAGAAGACATTTAAAGATACCTATTCTCCTCAAGTTTTTCCAAACAAGAGAAATTGAAGGAAAACTTCCAAACTCATTCTATGAAGCCAGCATTTCTTTATTCTAAAACCAAAGACCCCACTAAAAAGGAGAATGACAGGCCAATATCACTAATGAACATGTATGCAAAAATTTTCAAGAAGATATTAGCAAATGGAATCCAACAGTACATTAAAAGAATTTTTCAGCACAATCTAGCGGGATTTGCTCTTGGGCTGCAGGGCTGGTTCAATTTTGCAAACCAATCAACATGATACACTATAGTAATAAAAGAAGGGATCAGAACTATATGATCCTCTTAATAGATGCAGAAAAACTATTCGACAAAATACAGCATCCATTCTTGATAAAAACTCTCCACAAAGTAGGGATAGGTAGAACATATCTCAAATTCATATGTGAAAGACCAAGAGCTAGTATCCTCAGTGGGGAAAAACTGAGATCTTTTCCTCTATGGTCAGGAATAAGACAGGGATGTCCACTCTCACCATTACTCTTTAACATAGTACCTTAAGTCTTAGTCTCAGCAATCAAACAAAAACAAATATAAGGCATTCAAATCAACAAGGAAGAAGTAAAACATTCCCTATTTGCAGATGACATAATACTCTATATAGAAAACCTGAGAGACTGCCAGAAAATTGCTAGAACTAATACATGAAATCAGCAAAGTCACAGGATATAAAATCAATGCACAGAAATCAGTTGCATTTCTATACACCAGTAATGAAGCAGCAGGAAAAGAAATCAAGGAATTGATCCCATTTACAATTGCACCCAAAACTATAAGATACCCAGGGGAAAACCTAACCAATGAGGAAAAAGATATGTATTAAGAAATCTATAGAGGGGCGCCTGGGTGGCTCAGTGGGTTAAGGCCTCTGCCTTTGGCTCAGGTCATTATCCCAGGGTCCTGGGATTGAGCCCCGCATCAGGCTCTCTGCTCAGCAGGGAGCCTGCTTCCCCCTCTCTCTCTGCCTGCCTCTCTGCCTACTTGTGATCTCTGTCAAATAAATAAATAAAATCTTTAAAAAAAGAAATCTATAGAATACTTATGAAGGAAATTGAAGATTACACAAAGAAATAAAAAAAAATTCCATGCTCATGGATTGGAAGAAAAAATATTGTAAAAATGTCTATACTACCCAAAGCAATCTATACTACACATTTAATACAGTCCCTATTAAAATACCACCAGCATCTTTCACAGAGCTAGAACAAACAATCCTAACATTTTAATGTTAAGAAAAAGAAAACCAAAAAGAAAAAGAAAACCAAAGCTGGATGCATCACAATTTTGGAGTTCAAGGTATATTAAAAAGCTGTAGTCATCAGAACAGTATGGTACTGGTACAAAAACAGGCACATAGATCAATGGAACAAAATAGAAAACCAAGTAATGGACCCTCAACTATATGGTCTAATCTTCAAGAAAGCAGAGAAGACTATCCAATGGAAAAAAAACACAGTCTCTTCAACAAATGGTGTTAAGAATATTGGACAGTAAGTAACAAGCAGAAGAATGAATCTGGACCACTCTCTTACAACATACATAAAAATAATTCAAAATGGATGAAAAACCTGAATGTGAGACAGGAATCCATCAAAATCCTAGAGAACATCAGCAGCAACCTCTTTGACCTTGGCTGAAGCAACTTCTTACTAGAAACATCACCAGAGGTAAGGGAAACAAAAAGAAAAGTGAATTATTAGGATTTCATCATCATAAAATGCTTCTGCACAGTGAAGGAACAATCAGCAAAAACTAAAGGTAGCCCAGAGAATGGGATAATATATTTGCAAATGACATATCATGAAAGGTTAGTATCCAAAACTATAAATAACTTATCAACAACACCCAAAAATAAATAATACAGTTAAGAAATGGGCTGAACACATGAACAGACATTTCTTTCCAATGAAGACATCCAGAAGGCGAACAGACACAGGAAAATATGCTGAACATAACTCATCTTCAGGAAAACACAAATTAAAACCATGATGAGATACCACCTCACTTGTGTCAGAATGGCTAAAATTAACAACACAGGAAACAACAGATGTTGGTGAGGATGCAGAGAAAGGGGAATCCTTTTACATTGTTGGTGGGAATGCAAATTGCGCAGCCACTCTGGGAAGCAGTGTTGAAGTTCTTCAAAAAATTAAAAATAGAAATACCTTATGACCCAGCAATTGCACTACTGTGTGTTTACTTAAAGGATAAAAAGATAAAGATTTTAAGTGGTACATGCACCCCAATACTTATAACAGCATTTTTAACAATGGCCAAATTTTGAAAGAGCCTAAGTGTCATTGACAGATAAATGGATAAAGAAGGGATCATTTATATACACAATGGAATACTAGTCAACCTTCTAAAATAATGAAATCTTGCCATTTACAAGGATATGAATGGAGCTAGAGAGTGTTATGTTAATGAAATAAGTCAGTCAGAGCAAGACAAATACAATGTGACTTTACTCATATGTGGAATTTAAGGAAAAACAGATGAACCTATAGGATGAAAAAAAAAAGAGAGAGAGGAAAGCAAACCATAAGATAATGTTAATGACAGTGAATAATCTAACGGTTGATGGAGGGAAATGGGTGAGGGATGTGCTAAATGGGTGAAGGGTATTAAGGGGGACACTTATTTTGATGAGCCCTGGGTGTTATATGTAAGTGATGAATCCCTAAATTCTACTCTTGAAACCAATATTACACTTCACATTAAATATAATTAAGATAAATTTTTTAAAAGATCTTAACAATGAACAGTGTGTATCTTATTCTAATATTAATCATATTGTCAAGAAATTCTAACAAATTTCTAAAAATATAAATTATATTTTGTTAACATATAATGTAATATTTGTTTCAGGAGTAGAATTTAGTGATTCATTACTTACAACACTGAAGGCTCATCACAACAAGTATCCTACTGAACCTAGTGCTTTGATCTTGGCTACACTTCCCTGAACTTCCATCTCCAGATCCAACGTCTAGAACACCTGTCCTCAAGAAAATATCTAACTTTGATCCTAACTTGATAGAAACAAGCTTGCATTCTTTCCCCATTACTGTCGGAGTAAAAGCCAAACTCTTCAGTTTGGTTTATGAGGTCTTTTCTGATCTGATATATCCTGCTAGCCTAGGCACAGCTCACTAGCAATACTGAGTGATCTGTAGTTCTCCAAATGCTCCACACGCTTTGGCACCTCTGCCCACTTTGCCAGTATTGTGTTCTCATACCACCTCTTGCATCTTGCCCTTTAAAACCCAGTTCCAGTATTGTCTCCTCTGTTAGGCATTTCCCACTCCCAGCCCCCAAAATCTTGGTCCCTCAATTTTTTGCCATTACTGTACCTGCAAAAACTTATGTTTATATTAAGATACTTTTCACACTTAATTATAATTTATTGATTTCGATATCTTTCTTCCCCTTTACATGGTACTCTGGAAGTCTAGGGAACATGTTTTATTCACTTTGAATTCCCAAAGCCTGGCAAAGTGCCTAGAAACTAGTGTGTATGCAACTGTAACAGTCAACACTTATTTTCAAGTGCTTATTATATATCAGATACTATTATAATCTCCAATTTCTAGATAAGAAAACTGAGGCACAGAGAAGCCAAGTAACATGCCTTACACCACACAGCCAGAAAGCAAGGATAGCTAGGGTTCAAAGTCAGGAAACTCAGGAAGTTTGGCTCCAGAGATATTTCTTAACCTCTTAACCTAAAATGGATAAGCAGTAGATGGGAGGACAGATGGATATATGGATTGGTAGATAGAGAGATGAAAGTTTACTGGACAGGTAAATGGGTGGATGGGAAGAATATCAAGAGATAGTTGAGGAAACTGAGGCTTAGAAAGGATAAATAAACTGTTAAATGGAACGTGGTTTAATATGGATTCTTTCTGGAGTCACTATACAGGTCTTACTATCAACACAGGTTCTTGTTTTTCTGAAGAGGAAAGAAAATGTTATTTCAATAATCCTATGATGGCCCCCTGGTGGTGGAGCTGAAGGTATGCCCTAGATCCCCAAAATGTTAATAGAGAACATAAGGCGTGATAGCACCATTCACTTTGGAAGGTTTGCACAATTTTGACATATGATTTTTAAGACATTTTAGGGGGTGGTGATCCACTACCATCTTTAATTAGTGTTGGGGAGGACCAAGAAAAAACATGGAGAAGTGGTAGATTTATTTATAATCCTTTCTTCCCTCCTCCTTGTCCTTATAAAATAATTTCCTCTTTATCACAGATGGGTTTACATGAGGGAGCTCACTCTCCAGGTCTCAATTTTCTCACTGTAGAAAATGGAAGTATTGTACAATTTTTCAAATCTCCTTTAAGGAGCATTATGACAAAAAATTCAATCCATGATGGCAGTGAATAGAGGCCTTTTTGATAAAAGAGGCAGAGTGGTTGGATGGAAATAGCCCCATGTTTTGTGACTAGGTGCTTATGGATCTAGCCTTGGTTTGGCTATCAAATGAGCTTAAGACACTGGAGCAGTCCTTTCCCCTCTTTGGGCTTTAGTTTACTTGTAAAGTAAAATATAAGGGGCCAATCTCTCATTTCTTATGGAGATTTTTAAGCTCTGACCCACAATGACTTGGCTGACATGACAAATGGGATGATCAGCCTGACACCAGCACCTGCCACAGATGTCTGGGAGTGTTTGTTGACCCAAAGTCTCCTGCTTAGAATTAGGACAGACTTTCTGCTTCTGTGAGCCAGACAGCCACTCATGACCATCCTTTTTCACCCAGAAGAAGGCAAGGATAGGATGAGGATTTTCATAGAAATGGAGGAGGGAAGGGGGTATCTCACCACTGGAGGTTTGATGTCAGGGATCTGCCTTTAGGTAGAGCATAAGACTGGTTTTATACAGCAAATTGTAGAGAGGGGTGTCAGTTCAAATTGTAATTTTTTCATAGCTGTTCTGCAAACTTAGTATCTTTGGCAATATCTTTCAGTCAATTGGTCATAAACAAACATTTACCAAGTACAAGTACCTTCTGTGTGCTGGGCATTGGGCTAAGTGCTGATCACACACACACACACACACGCACACGCATGCACACATACACAGCACAGCTCATATTCTCAAGAATCTTACATCCTACCAGAGAAATAAGACATAGACACAAATAATGAGAATACAAGACAAGAAGCCATGACAGAGGAATTCAGTAGAGGAAGAAAGAGGTTCTTCATTGGAAGGTAGCTGTCAAATGGAGGTGGCATTTGAGCTGCCATAAAGAAGACTGTAATAATTAAGTTCCTAGACCTTGGATTCAGCTACACTTGGTTTCCAAAGCTAGCATATTTATTCTTCAGCTATGTGCCCTTTGACAAGTTACTCAACCTTTTAAAATATCAGTTCCTTCATCTATTAAGTGGGGTTATCGCAGTCTACCCTGAATAATGAATGTGAGGATAAAACAATAAATTGTGTGTGAAACATTTAGTATAGTGTGAAGACTTTAAGTTAGCAAATCAATATTACCTTTTACAGTTAGAACTATTGTTATTATTGCTCTAATTCTTATCTTACTATCATCTGCCTCTAATTAAGGGTCTCTTACATCAGGGTAGGGTGTTCCTCCTAGTATGGAAGTTTTATTTCTGAATTGTCTAGGTTGGGTAAAGGGGTGAAGATTTGTCCTTCCAACATCCTTACTTCTTCTTTCCTGATTCTTGGGGAGGGGACTGGACCAAGGAATGGTCCAAATTTTATCAAAACAAGACTTTTATTGTCAAATCTTTGTTTTATTCACTGACTTTAGACTTGATTACTTTTCTAACCCCATGTGTTCTCTCTGTGTGCCTCACTTTATTCATAACATGAAGATGCTTTTCTAAAGGGTTTCATAAGGCTCTTTCAGTGACAGAAATCTAATATTCCCAGTTAAATCTGGGAGCTGTTAAAATAACTCCAGCTGATTTTTAGAAAATATTATTTTCTCCAAAGAGCTCCCTAATGTCAGAAGGAAAAAAGAAACAATAAAGATTAACTAGTACGCTTATTGGACTTGGAACAATTATATTCAGGACTGAACTTACATCCAATAAGCAGAACCCAATCAGTGAAGCAAAATTTGCTGTTCTTGATATTTATACAGTGCTTTAGACTTTTCTGGCAGTTGGATAAATAAATGCCCCCTCTCACTTTGCTATTTGATCCCAGGAAGGAGACTATGCCCTTCAGGTTACCATATTCCTGACCATTGGAGGATGCAGCTTCAGCTGACCAAGACCTGGGGATTTCAGACAAATGTAGTGAAAGCATTTTCAGTCTGAAAATCTTTGGGTTCCCTATCCAATTCTCTTTGATAAGGTACCATCAGAAAATCTCTCCTGGGTTAAGAAAAATCTTCCCTCCTCGCTCCTGGCTCCTGGCTCCCACAGCCTGAGTGTGTTACGTGTCTGCATACACACATGCATGTGAATTGACAAGGGTCAAAATGAAGTTACAGTGGCCAGTTTGGACTCCATCAATGAGACTTTGTGTTTTTTCCCCTTTCCCTACTTTATTCCTGTGGCATTGGGTACCCATACTTAAATGGTCCTGAGTTCAGTGCCAGGACAAGAATCCCCTTCTACACTTGACCTTGGCAGAGGTAGCAAGTAGCAAGACCTTTCTTCTCAGTGTGTCCAGACTGTAATTTAGGTTTGGAAAGTTAAGTCAGTCAGAGTGAATAGTTTATTCCCCTCTCACTCTTAGAGCCTGGGGCTGGGCCCAGGGCTTCACTGCTCTTTCAAATCTTACTTTCTGGAACAAATCAAACTCAGGAGCCAACTGGGATAAAACCAAACTTGGTCTCCAAACTGCTGGTAAAATCATCAGATGTCTGATTTCTCCAACTACAGGTTTTCCCTGCATTTCCTCTTGAGATATAATAAATACTCCTCCCTGGAAATTCATGATTTAAACCTACTTAGACCAACATATCCTCTGAGTGACAATATCTCCCTCACCCCACCCCAATTCTGTAGGTGTAGAAAAGTTGGCCCAGAAAAATTACATGGTGTTTCTTAGGAGTCATTCTTTGAGCAGGGACTCCTAAGGAAAGAAATGCCCCCTTTTCTGGGTACACATTTAAATATAGTCAGAACCAGGAATAATGTGGAGGGATAAACATGGGAAAGTACCTTTATTTTCTGCTCTGGGGCATCTGTAATTACCACCTGCAGACAGTAGAAGACTGCAAGAAGTAAGCACTGCTTCCAGAATGTTGAGTCCTTCTGTGATAATATCTCTCTAAAGGTCTCTATGTCCTCATGTTTTCTTTATCCATCTCCTTACTTCAAAAGGCTCTCAGAAAAAGTTCAGCTGACAGTCTTTAGCATTCCAGAAAAGATTTAACACTAGCATGGACCCACTGAGATTCTCCTTTTCAACATGCAAAACAGGTCCAGAGAAACAGTCATCTTTCTTGAGATTTATGTTCTGCTGGAGATTTATGTCTGAGAAAACAAAACAAAACAAAACAAAACAGGAAACCAGGCCTGGAGAGTGATCTCTAGGAGATAGCTTCTTTTCCCTGTGCCTTTTAGAGTCCTTATTTGGTGGTGGTAGGGAGATAGTAGGGATGGATGGGTACCAATCAAACTGTGCGGGTGTTTACCTAATTAAACCCCAAAGTGCTAAGATTTTATGTTTTACAGAAATTGGAAGTAAGCAGAGGCTTTTATCAGTGATTAGGGCATTTGAGGGCCAGAGATGCCTTTAGTAGGAAAGGGGCCTTCTCTGTCTTGGAATGAAGAAGGAAGCTGGGGCCTCCTATCTAGAAACCAGACTTTTGCAAAATCTCACTGCAGAGGTCACTGAAGAATATTTAAGACCACTTTGTCACAAGGCCTCTCTTTGATGTCATCAGTTTGAATCTCCAGAGGGCTCTATGGTCACTTAGCATAGTTTAGTGATGTTTTGAATATCTATATGTCCTACCTCTTAGGTCATTCATATTCTCCTCTCTGCCCCCACCAACAAATATCATTAGAAAGTAAACACCTGAGAAACAAACTGAGGGTTTTTTGGGAGGGATGGTTAAGCCAGGTGGGGGGTATTAAGGAGGGCATGTATTGCATGGGGCACTGGGTGTTGTGCATAAACAATGAATCTTGGAAAATTGCATCAAAAACTAATGATGTATTTTATGGTGACTAACATAACAGAATAAAAATTTAAAAAGGAAAAGAAAAAAGTGAACACCTTTGTACCTCTCCTCAAATCACCCCTTTCCAAATTTCCTGATTCTACTATATGACTCTGGGACCCAGCAGGGAAGCTATGGGGAAAAGAGATGTTGAAACCTCAGTACCAGCTCCTGTCTACATTGGGAGTATGATCACAGCTAAGTTGTGGGACACAGGCTGACAAATGAGGACTTTTTCCATCCCAAACTACTCCGGGAGAGTTCAGGTCTATCTAGACCAGCAGTCTCCAATTAGACCTTTTTGACAACAGCTGCCAGCTCTTCTTATTACTCTCACAGCTATAAGAACCTTTAATGGTATACTTTGTGTATTTTGAGTGCCCTCTAGAGACCATATTTCCAGTAGGCTGGGGCTTTATAAGGGCTTTATAAGTTTTTCCAAGTTATCATGCCTTTCCCTAAATTCTTTTACCTAATCTCTTTCCCCACCTCAAAGTAGTGGGTACAAAATCTCAAAAGCATAGAAAGATGGTGCTTGAGAGGATCTTGTAGATCACCTAATGTTTCTGTATTTTACAGATAGTCCCAGATAGTTACTGAATTAAGCCCCACCAATTCTAGACACATGTGCTTTTTATTATAGCCAGTTGTGTAAGCACTGGGCAAAGTGAGAAGCACAGAAAGTGGGAACAATTGTTTCTTCTCAATAAAAGAAGAAATAATAATTCACAGATATGAGTGTCTTCTATGTTCTGGGTACCATTCTCTACCTATAGTGTCCAATGTAACTGTCATAGCAATCATCTGAGGTAAGTACCATCATCACCCCATTTTACACATGAGGGAACTGAAGCACAGAGAGGTAAAGTGACTTGCTATGTTTCCATAGCTAATGAGTAGCAGAGTCAGAAAGAAGACTGGGGCAATTTGAATCCTGAGCCCAAATTCCTTTTTTCTCTCTTCTCCTTTCCCCCACCATTTATCTCACATCTGGCCATTCCCTAAGTTCATCAAATCCTTTTTTTAAAGTTGAGATATAATTGATATATAACATTAAATTTGTTTTAAGTGTACAAGGTAATGATTTTTTGTGTATATTGCAAAATGATCACTACAGTATGTCCAGTAAATTTAGGTAACATCCAACACAATACAATTACATTTTTTCTTGTGATGAGAAATTTTAAGATCAATCTCTTTGCAACTTCCAAATATTCATAGTTTAGTACTATTAGGTGTGGGCACCATGCTGTACGTTATATACCCAGGACTTACCTCATTTTATAACTGAAAATTTATACCTGTTGAGCCTCTTCACCCATTTTTGCCCACTCTCCTCACATGCCTTTCATAACCACCAATCTGTTCTCTGTATCTACGAGTTCATTGCTCTTGTTTTTAATTCCACATATAGGTAAGATCATATGATATTAGTTTTACTCTGATTTATCTCATTTAGCATAATACCCCTAAGCCCCATCCATGTTGCCAAAAATGGTAAGATTATCATCTTTTAGCTAAGATGGCCTTCAACAGACAAATGGATAAAGAAGATATGGTCCATGTATACAATGGAGTATTATGCTTCGGTCAGAAAGGATGAATACCCAACATTTGTATCAATATGGATGGGACTGGAGGAGATTATGCTGAGTGAAATAAGTTAAGCAGAGAGAGTCAATTATCATATGGTTTCCCTTACTTGTGGTTCATAAGGAATAACATGGAGGACATTAGGAAAAGGAAAGGAAAAGTGAATTGGGGGAAATCAGAGGGGGAGACGAACCATGAGAGACTGTGGACTTTGTGAAACAAACTGAAGATTTTGGAGGGGAGGCTGTAGGGGTTAGGTGAGCCTGGTTATGGGTATTAAGGAGGGCACTTACTGCAGGGAGCACTGGGTGTGGTGCATAAACAATGAATCTTGAAACACTGAAAAAATAAAATAAAATTTAAAAAGATTATCATCTTTTTTTAAAAGATTTTATTTATTTGACAGACAGAGATCACAAGTAGGCATAGAGGCAGACAGAGAGAGAGGGGAGAAGCAGGCTCCCTGCTGAGCAGAGAGCCCTATTCGGTACTTGATCCCAGGACTCTGGGATCATGACCTGAGCCAAAGGCAGAGGCTTTAACCCACTGAGCCACCCAGGCGGCCCAAGATTATCATCTTCTTATGGCTGAATAATATTCCATTCATATAGGTACCATATTTTCTCTATTTGTCAATCAATGTATATTAAGTTTTTGTTCATGTCTTGGCTATTGTGAATAATGCTACAATGAACACGAAGGTGCAGATATCTTTTATTGCATCTACTGAGATGATCATATGGCTTTTATCCTTTCTCTTATTAATGTGATGTATTGCATTAATTTATTTTGTAAATATTGAGCCACGTTTGTATACCTGGAATAAATCCCACTTGATTGTAGTGAATGATATTTTTAATATATTGTTGGATTAAATTAGTTAATATTTTGTTGAGGTTTTTTACATCTATGTTCATTAGACATATTGGTCTGTAGTATTCTTTTTTTTGAAGGGTCTTTATCTGATTTTGGTATTAGGGTAATGCTGATTTCTTATAATGAATTTGGAGGCTTCCCTTCCTCTTCAGTTTTTTGAAATTGTTTGAGAAGAATAGGTATTAACTTTAACGTTCACCTGTGAGCCATCTGGTCTTTGACTTTTGTTTCTTGGGGGCTTTTGTTTTTTATTATTGATTCAATTTTATTGCTGGCAATTGGTCTATTTAAATGTTCTATTTCTTCCTGATTCATTTTTGGAAGGTTATATGTTTCTAGGAATTTATTCATTTTTTTCTATGTTGTCTGATTTGTTGACATACAATTTTCATAATATTCTTTTATAATCCTTTATATTTCTGTGATGTCTGTTGCTCTTCTCTGCTTTCATATTATATGATTTGATTTTATGATTTGATTTATATGATTTGATTTTATATTATTTGAGTTCTCTTCTTTTTTGTTGATGAATCTGTTTTAAAGTTTGTCAGTTTTGTTTTATCTTTTCAAAGAACTAGCTTCTGGTTTCATTGATCTGTTTTATTGCTTTTTAGTTTCTATTTTATTTGTCTCTACTCTTATATTTTTTATTTCTTTTCTTCTAATGGCTTTGTGTTTTCTTTGTCCTTTTTCTATTTCCTTTAGGTATATGATTAGGTTGTTCATTGGATTTTTCTTGCTTCTTGAGGTAGGCCTGTATTACTATAATCTTCCCTCTCAAAAGGGTTTTTTTTTTTTTGCATCCCATATATTTTGGATCATTGTGTTTTCATTATAATTTATCTCTGTGTATTTTTAAAAAATTTCCTCTTTGGTTTCTTTGTTGACCCATTTATTTTTTAGTATTGTGTTATTTAGTCTCCATGTATTTGGATTTGTTCTTGTGATTGAGTTCTAGTTTCATACTGTTGTGGTCAGAACACATATATGATATAGCTTCAACCATTTTTAACTTACTTATTTACTTATTTTTCAAAAGTTTTGTTTAATTATTTTACAGAAAGAGTGAGACAACACAAACAGGGGGAGCAGTAGAGGGAGAGGAAGAATCATGCTTCCCACCAGGCAAGGAGCCTGATGCAGGACTTAATCCCAGGACCCTGGGATCATGACCTGAGCTGAAGGCAGATGCTTAACAATCTGAGCCACTTAGTTGCCCCCATTTTTTAATTTATTAAGATTTCTTTTGTGCCCTAATCTGACTTAATATTTTCATATTCTTTGGATAAATACCAATGAACAGAATTACTAAATACAATAGTTCTATTTTTAAAATTTTTGAGGATCTTCTGTACTGTTTTCCATGGTGGCTGCACCAATTTATATTCCCACCAACAGTGCATGAGGGTTCCCTTTTCTTTTGTATTTTTGATACTATCCATCTTAACAGGTGTGAGGTGATATGTCATTGTGCATTTGATTTGCATTAGTCTGATTATTAGTGATATTAATCATCTTTTCATGTGCCTATTGGCCATGTGTATGTCTTTGGGATAATGTCTATTCAGGTCCTCTGCCTGTTTTTTAATTGGATAGTTTTTGTTTGTTTTTGATATTGAGTTCTATGAATTCTTTATATATATTGAATATCAACTCCTTGTCAGATATATGATATTTATGTTTTTTTCCCATTTTGCAAGTTGCCTTTTCATTTTGTTGATGGCTTTTCTTGCTGTGGAGAAGATTTGTGGTTTGATGTAGTCCCATTTATTCATGCTCTTTTGCCTTTATTTTAGTACCAAATCTAAAAAATCATCATCAAGGTCAATGTCATAAGAGATGAAGAAGGACATTATGTTGTAATTAAAAGGTCTACCCATTAAGAAAATCTAACAACTGTAGATATTTACATTCCTAACTTGGAAGCAGCCAATTATATAAGCCAATTAGTAATTAAATTTTATAAAAACAAATTAATAATAATATAATAATAGTAGGGGAATTTAACACCCCATTCATAGCAATGGACACATCATTTAAGTAAAATATCAACAAAGAAACAAGGACTTTGAATGATACACTGGACCAGAAGGACTTCACAGATATATTCAGAGTATTTCATCCTAATGCAACAGAATACATATTCTTCTCAAGTGCACATAGAACATTCTTCAGAAAAGATCACATAACTGGGTCACAAATCAGGTCTCAACCAGTACCAAAAGACTGGGGTAATTCCCTGCATATTTTCAGACCACAGTGCTTTAAAGCTTGAACTCAATCAGAAGAGAAAATTTTGAAGGGACGCAAATACATGGAAGTTGAAGGGCATCCTACTAAAGTTGACTCAAGGCTCAACAAGAAATTAAAGAATTAAAAATTAAAGAAGAATTAAAAATTTAAAAATATGGAAACATGAAAATGAAACACGATAGTTCAGAATCTTTGAGATGCAGCAAAGGCAGTTCGAAGAGGGAAGTATATAGCAATCCAGGCCCTCTTGAGAAGCAATAAAATTCTCAAATACCAAACCTAACCTTACATGTAATGGAGCTGGGAAAGGAACAGCAACTTAAGCCTAAATCTAGCAGGAAAAGAGAAATAATAAATATTAGAGTAGAAATCAATGACATAGAAATTAGAACTAAAAAAAAAAAGTAGAAGAGTAGTTCACCAAGATGGTAGCTAATAGGATCCAACAGTATGTAAAAAGGATTTTTCACCATGACCAAGTGGGGTTTATTTATTTATTTATGGACTGTAAGGTGGCTCAGCGACCACAACTCATTCAATATGATATACCACATTAATAAAAGAAGGGGCAAGAACCATATGAGTTCACCTGTGACCCAGCAATTGCACTACTAGGTTTTAGCCAGTGGACACATAAATAGTGATTCAAAGGGGCACATGCACCTCAGTGTTTATAGCAACCATGTCCACAGTGGCCAAAATATGGAAGGAACCCAAATGTCCATTGACAAGTAAATGGATAGAAATGTGGTACCTATACCTATATCTATCTAATCTATACCTATATATAATGGAATATTACTCAGCTATCAAAAGGAATGAAATATTGTTATTTGCAATGGTATGGATGGACCTAGAGGGCATTATGCTAAGCAAAGTACGTCAGTTAGAGAAAGACAAGTACCATATGATTTCATTCAAATGTAGAATTTAAGTACCAGAACAAATGGACAAAGAAGGGAAGGAAAAATAAGCTAAGATGAAAATTGAGAGGGTGGAAAACCATAAGGGATGCTGAGCTCTAGGAAAGAAACAGGGTTGTTGGAGGGTACATGGGTTGGGGGAAAAAAATAATTGGGTGACGTCCATTAAGGAAGGCACTTGATGTAATGAGCACTGGGTGTTATATGTAACTGATGAATCACTACATTCTACATCTGAACTAAAAATACACTATATATTAATTAAATTTAATTTAAATTGAAAAGACTAAAACTTCCTAGATTTGCTGATCTGTTTTTGTTGATCTTTATTTGTTGATCAGATTTGTTGATCTTTATTATTTCCCTTCTCCTCCTGGAGTTTGGCTTTATTTGCTATTGTTTTTCCAGCTTTTAGATGTCTTATTAGTTTGTGTATTTGAGACATTTTTTGCTCTTGAGGAAGACCTGTATTTCTCTATACTCCCCTATTAGGACCACCTTTGTTCCACCCCAAAGGTTTTGGGCTGCCACATTTTCTTTTTAATTTATTTCCACATTTTAAAAATAATTTCCCAGTTAACTCATCCAATCTTTGATAGGATATTCTTTAACCTCCATATATTTGTGGTCTTTTCAAATGTTTTCTTGTGGTTGGCCTCAAGTTTTATAGCATTCTGGCCTGAAAATGTGCATGGCATGATCTCAATCTTTTTGTGCTGGTTGAGACCTGATTTGTGTCCCAGTATGTGATATATTCTGGTGACTATTCCAGGAATATGGAATAGCATATACTCAAAAGCAATTTGTATTCTGCTGCTTTAGTATAAGTGCTCTGAATGTATCTGTTAAGCCCATCTGGTCCAGTGACTCATTTAAAGTCCTGTTTTCTTGATGATCTTCTGCTTAGATGATATCATTGATGTGAGTGGGGTATTAAAGTCCCCTAGTATTATAGTATTATTATCAATGAGTTTCTTTCATTTTATTATTAATTGATTTATATGTTTGGTTCCTGCAATATAGGGCCATAAACATTTACAATTGTTAGCTCTTCTTGTTTGGTAGATCTCTGTATTATGATGTAGTGTCCTTCCTCACATCTTGTTGCAATCTTTGATTTAAAATCTAGTTGTCTGATATGTCTACTTCAGCTTTGTTTTGATGTCCATTCGCGTGATAAGTGGTTCTCTACTCCCTCAGTTTCAACCTAGATCTACCTTTGTGTCTAAAATGAGTTTCTTGTAAACTGCATATCAAAGGGTCTTGGTTTTTTAAAAACCCATTCTGATAACCTCTGTCTTTTGATTGGAGCATTTAGTTCATTTACATTCAGAGTAATTATTGAAAGATATGAATTGAATGTCATTTTCTTAATTTTATTTTTTATAAACATATAATATATATTTTATCCCCAGGGGTACAGGTCTGTGAATCGCCAGGTTTATACACTTCACAGCACTCACCATAGCACATACCCTCCCCAATGTCCATAACCCTCCCCAAACCCCCCCCCCAGCAACCTTCAGTTTGTTTTATGAGATTAAGAGTCACTTATGGTTTGTCTCCCTCCCAATACCATCTTGTTTCATTTACTCTTCTCCTACCCCCTTAACCCCCCATATTGCATCTCCTCTCCCACATATCAGGGAGATCATATGATAGTTTTCTTTCTCCAATTGACTTATTTCGCTAAGCATGATAACATCCACGTTGTTGCAAATGGCAAGATTTCATTTCTTTTGATAGCTGCATAGTATTCCATTTTGTATATATACCAAAACTTCTTTATCCATTCATCTGTTGATGGACATCTAGGTTCTTTCCATAGTTTGGCTATTGTAGACATTGCTGCTATAAACATTCGGGGGCACATGCCCCTTCGGATCACTACATTTGTATCTTTAGGGTAAATACCCAGTAGTGCAATTGCTAGGTCATAGGGTAGTTCTATTTTCGACATTTTGAGGAACCTCCATGCTGTTTTCCAGAGTGGTTGCACCAGCTTGCATTCCCACCAACAGTGTAGGAGGATTCCCTTTCTCCACATCCTCGCCAGCATCTGTCATTTCCTGACTTGTTAATTTTAGCCATTCTGACTGGTGTGAGGTGATATCTCATTGTGGTTTTGATTTGTATTTCCCTGATGCCGAGTGATATGGAGCACTTTTTCATGTGTCTGTTGACCATTCTGCCCATTTCTTGATTGGATTATTTGTTCTTTGGGTGTTGAGTTTGCTAAGTTCTTTATAGATTCTGGACACTAGCCCTTTATCTGATATGTCGTTTGCAAATATCTTCTCCCATTCTGTCAGTTGTCTTTTGGTTTTGTTAATTCTTTCCTTTGCTTTTGATCTTGTGCAAAAGCTTTTGATCTTGATAAAATCCCAATAGTTCATTTTTGCCCTTGCTTCCCTTGCCTTTGGCGATGTTCCTAGGAAGACGTTGCTGGGGCTGAGGTCGAAGAGGTTGCTGCCTGTGTTCTCCTCAAGGATTTTGATGGATTCCTTTCTCACATTCAGGTCCTTCATCACTTTTGAGTCTATTTTCGTGTGTGGTGTAAGGAAAAGATCCAATTTCATTTTTCTGCATGTGGCTGTCCAATTTTCCCAACACCATTTATTGAAGAGGCTGTCTTTTTTCCATTGGACATTCTTTCCTGCTTTGTCGAAGATTAGTTGACCATAGAGTTGAGGGTCTATTTCTGGGCTCTCTATTCTGTTCCATTGATCTATGTGTCTGTTTTTGTGCCAGTACCATGCTGTCTTGATGATGACAGCTTTGGAATAGAGCTTGAAGTCCGGAATTGTGATGCCACCAACTTTGGCTTTCTTTTTCAATATTCCTTTGGCTATTCGCGGTCTTTTCTGGTTCCATATACATTTTAGGATTATTTGATCCATTTCTTTGAAAAAAATGGATGGGATTTTGATAGGAATTGCATTAAATGTGTAGATTGCTTTAGGTAGCATAGACATTTTCACAATATTTATTCTTCCAATCCAGGAGCATGGAACATTTTTCCATTTCTTTGTGTCTTCCTCAATTTCTTTCATGAGTACTTTATAGTTTTCTGTGTATAGATTCTTAGCCTCTTTGGTTAGGTTCATTCCTAGGTATCTTATAGTTTTGGGGGCAGTTGTAAATGGGATAGACTCCTTAATTTCTCTTTCTTCTGTCTTGTTGTTGGTGTAGAGAAATGCAACTGATTTCTGTGCATTGATTTTATATCCTGACACTTTACTGAATTCCTGTACATGTTCTAGCAGTTTTGGACTGGAGTCTTTTTATTTTTAACATAGAGTATCATATCATCGGCAAAGAGTGATAGTTTGACTTCTTCTTTGCCGATTTGGATGCCTTTAATTTCTTTTAGTTGTCTGATTGCTGAGGCTAGGACTTCTAGTACTATGTTGAATAGCAGTGGTGATAATGGACATCCCTGCTGTGTTCCTGACCTTAGCGGAAAAGCTTTCAGTTTTTCTCCATTGAGAATGATATTTGTGGTGAGTTTTTCATAGATGGCTTTGATAATATTGCGGTATGTGCCCTCTATCCCTACACTTTGAAGATTTTTGATCAAGAAGGGATGCTGTACTTTGTCAAATGCTTTTTCGGCATCTATGGAGAGTATCATATGGTTCTTGTTCTTTCTTTTATTAATGTGTTGTATCACATTGATTGATTTGCGGATGTTGAATCAACCTTGCAGCCCTGGAATAAATCCCACTTGGTCGTGGTGAATAATCCTTTTTTTTTTTTTTAAGATTTTATTTATTTGATAGAGATCACAAGTAGATGGAGAGGCAGACAGAGAGAGAGGGAGGAAGCAGGCTCCCCACTGAGCAGAAAGCCCGATATGGGGCTTGATCCCAGGACCCTGGGATCATGACCCGAACCGAAGGCAGAGGCTTTAACCCACTGAGCCACCCAGGTGCCCCGGTGAATAATCCTTTTAATGTACTGTTGAATCCTATTGGCTAGTATTTTGGTGAGAATATTTGCATCTGTGTTCATCAAGGATATTGGCCTGTAGTTCTCTTTTTTGATGGGATCCTTGTCTGGTTTTGGGATCAAGGTGATGCTGGCCTCATAAAATGATTTGGGAAGTTTTCCTTCCATTTCTATTTTTAGGAACAGTTTCAGGAGAATAGGAATTAATTCTTTAAATGTTTGGTAGAATTCCCCCGGGAAGCCGTCTGGCCCTGGGCTTTTGTTTGCTTGGAGATTTTTGATGACTGTTTCAATCTCCTTACTGGCTATGGGTCTGTTCAGGCTTTCTATTTCTTCCTGGTTCAGTTGTGGTAGTTTATATGTCTCTAGGAATGCATCCATTTCTTCCAGATTGTCAAATTTGTTGGCTCATAGTATGTTCTTATAATTGTATTTCTTTGGTGTTAGTTGTGATCTCTCCACTTTCATTCATGGTTTTATTTATTTGGGTCCTTTCTCTTTTCTTTTTGATAAGTCTGGCCAGGGGTTTATCAATCTTATTAATTGTTTCAAAGAACCAGCTCCTAGTTTCGTTGATTTGTTCTATTGTTTTTTTGGTTTCTATTTCATTCATTTCTGCTCTGATCTTTATGATTTCTCTTCTCCTGCTGGGTTTAGGGTTTCTTTCTTGTTCTTTCTCCAGCTCCTTTAGGTGTAGGGTTAGGTTGTGTACCTGAGACCTTTCTTGTTTCTTGAGAAAGGCTTGTACCGCTATATATTTTCCTCTCAGGACTGCCTTTGTTGTGTCCCACAGATTTTGAACCATTGTGTTTTCATTATCATTTGTTTCCATGATTTTTTTTTCAATTCTTCTTTAATTTCCTGGTTGACCCATTCATTCTTTAGAAGGATGCTGTTTAGTCTCCATGTACTTGGATTCTTTCCAAATTTCCTCTTGTGATTGAGTTCTAGCTTCAGAGCATTGTGGTCTGAAAATATGCAGGGAATGATCCCAATCGTTTGATACCGGTTGAGACCTGATTAAGACCAACGATGTGATCTCTTCTGGAGAATGTTCCATGTGCACTAGAGAAGAATGTGTATTCTGTTGCCTTGGGATGGAATGTTCTGAATATATCTGTGATGTCCATCTGGTCCAGTGTGTCATTTAAGGCCTTTATTTCCTTGTTGATCTTTTGCTTGGATGATCTGTCCATTTCAGTGAGGGGAGTGTTAACGTCCCCTACTATTATTGTATTATTGCTGATGTGTTTCTTTGATTTTGTTATTAATTGGTTTATATAGTTGGCTGCTCCCACGTTATGGGCATAGATATTTAAAATTGTTAGATCTTCTTGTTGGACAGATCCTTTGAGTATGATATAGTGTCCTTCCTCATCTCTTATTATAGTCTTTGGCTTAAAATCTAATTGATCGGATATAAGGATTGGCACTCCTGCTTTCTTCTGATGTCCATTAGCATGGTAAATTCTTCTCCACCCCCTCACTTTAAATCTGGAGGTGTCTTCGGGTTTAAAATGAGTTTCTTGTAGGCAACATATAGATGGGTTTTGTTTTTTTATCCATTCTGATACCCTGTGTCTTTTGTTTGGGGCATTTAGCCCATTAACATTCAGGGTAACTATTGAGAGATATGAATGTAGTGCCATTGTATTGCCTGTAAGGTGACTGTTTTTGTATATTGTTTCTGTTCCTTTCTGATCTACTACTTTCAGAGTCTCTCTTTGCTTAGAGGACCCCTTTCAATATTTCTGTAGAGCTGGTTTGGTGTTTGCAAATTCTTTCACTTTTTGTTTGTCCTGGAAGCTTTTAATCTCTCCTTCTATTTTCAATGATAGCCTAGCTGGATATAGTATTCTTGGCTGCATGTTTTTCTCGTTTAGTGCTCTGAATGTATCATCCCAGCTCTTTCTGGCCTGCCAGGTCTCTGTGGATAAGTCTGCTGCCAATCTAATATTTTTACCATTGTATTTTACAGACATCTTTTCCCAGGCTGCTTTCAGGATTTTCTCTTTGTCACTAAGACTTGTAAATTTTACTATTAGGTGACGGGATGTGGACCTATTCTTATTGATTTTGAGGGGGGTTCCCTTTGCCATATTGGGGAAATTCTCTCCAATAATTCTCTCCAATGTACCTTCTGCTCCCCTCTCTTTCTTCTTCTTCTGGAATCCCAATTATTCTAATGTTGTTTCATCTTATGGTGTCACTTATCACTCAAATTCTACCGTCGTGGTCCAGTAGCTGTTTGTCCCTCTTTTGCTCAGCTTCTTTATTCTCTGTCATTTGGTCTTCTATATCGCTAATTCTTTCTTATGCCTCATTTATCCTAGCAGTGAGAGTCTCCACTTTTGATTGCACCTCATTAATAGCCTTTTTTAATTTCAACTTGGTTAGATTTTAGTTCTTTTATTTCTCCAGAAAGGGCTTTTATATCTCCCGAGAGGGTTTCTCTAATATCTTCCATGCCTTTTTCGAGCCTGGCTAGAACCTTGAGAATCGTCATTCTGAACTCTAGATCTGACATATTACCAATGTCTGTATTGATTAGGTCTCTAGCCTTTGGTATTGCCTCTTGTTCTATTTTTTTTGTGGTGAATTTTTCTGCCTTGTCATTTTGTCCAGATAAGAGTATATGAAGGAGCAAGTAAAATACTAAAAGGGTGGCAACAACCCCAGGAAAATATGCTTTAACCAAATCAGAAGAGATCCCAAATCATGAGGGGGGAGAAAGTGGATAAAAAGCAGTTCAGAAGGAAAAAAAAAAGAAACAATTAAAAAAAAGAAAATGAATAAAGAAAAATAGAAAATAGAAAAAAATATATATATACATTAGATAAACGAGTTAAAAACGTTAAAAAAGAAAAGGGTAAAAGTTAAAAAAAAATTGGCAGGAGAAGAGAAAAAAAATTGAAAAAGAAAAACATTAAATTAACTGCAAGGCTAAAGAATTATGGGGAGAAAGCCATGAGTTCCATGCTTTGCTTTCTCCTCCTCCGGAATTCCGCTGCTCTCCTTGGTATTGAAACTGCACTCCTTGGTAGGTGAACTTAGTCCTGGCTGGATTTCTTGTTGATCTTCTGGGGGAGGGGCCTGTTATAGTGATTCTCAAGTGTCTTTGCCCCAGGCGGAATTGCACCGCCCTTACCAGGGGCCGGGCTGGGTAATCCGCTTGGGTTTGCTTTTGGGATCTTTTGGTCCCTGAGGCTTTCTGGAGAGTTCTGGAGGATGGGAATGATGATGGCGGCCTCCCAGTCTCCGGCCAGGAGAAGCCAAGAGCCTGGAGCCCCACTCCTCAGTGCGCCCTCAGAGAACAGCGCCCAATTACTCCCTTCACTCTGGCCTCCAGCCACACTCTGAACTGACCGAGCCTGTGACCAGTTCAAGGTAACCCCGAACTAAGAGCTGTCTCTGTAGCTGGCTTCCCCATTCTAATACCTGTAAGCTCTGTGACACTCAGACATCCCTGATCCTTCTGTGACCCTGTGGGACCTGAGGCCACACTGACCCCGTGTGGGCTTCACCCCGGTTAATCCTCTTGAGTGATGTCCCTCAGCGGAACAGACTTTTAATAGTCCTGATTTTGTGCTCCGTTGCTCTGCCACTTGCCACGAGCCGGCCCCTCCCCCCCACAAATCTATCTTCCCGTCGCTTTGGATTCACTTCTCCGCCAGTCCTACCTTTCAAAAACGGTTGATTTTCTGTTTCTAGAATTGTTGTTCTTCTTCTCTTTGATCTCTCATTGGATTTGTGGGTGTTTGCAATCTTTAGATAAGCTATCTTGCTGATCTCCTGCTACCTGAAGTAGTCTCAGCCTGCTACTTCTCTGCCATCTTGACTCCTCCCCCTGAATGTCATTTTATTACCTGTAAAGTCATTTTCCTTTATATTGTCTTTGCTCCTTTCTAGTCTTTGTTCCTTTTGGTCTCTCTTTTCTGCTCAAAGGGTCCCCTTTAATATTTCTTGAAGAGCTGGCTTAGTGTTCACAAAAATCCTTTAGTTTCAGTTTTATTTTTTTTTCCTGTTCTGAAAGAGCCTTGTTGGATAAAGTATTCTTGGCTGCATATTATTCCATTTAGTACATTGAATACATCATCCCCTTCTTTCTGGCCTGCCAGGTCTCTGTGGACAGGTCTGCGTTAGTCTTGTGTTTCTACTGTTGTAGGTTGAGGACCTTTACTCCCTGGTAGCTTTCAGATTTCTCTCTTTTCTTTCTACTTTCCAAGTTTCACTATGATTTGTCATGGTGTTGACCTGTTTTTGTTTGTTTCTTTTGTTTTGTGAGAAATTCTCTGTGCTTCTTGGCCTTGAATGCTTGTTTCCTTCCCCAGATCAGGGAAGGTCTCAGCAATAATTTGTTCAAACAAACATTCTGTCCTCCTTTCCCGCTCTTCTTCTAGACTTTTATGATACAGATATTATCTCACTTTATGAAATCTCTGAGCTCCCTGTCAACCTTCATGATATAATAGTTTTCTTTTCCTCTTGTTTTCAGCTTCATTATTTTCCATAATTTTATCTACTATATAACCTATTCTGTCCTCTGCTTCTTCAACCCTCATTATGATATTTTTCAGTCTGTTTTGTATCTTAGTGATAGCGATTTTTATTTTAGCCTCACTAGATTTTAGGTGTTTTTTCTCTGCAGCAAAGATTTCTCTGATGTCTTCTATGCTTTTTTTAAGTCCAGCTAATTGTCTTATGACTCTTGTTCTAAATTCTTATTTAGATATATTGTTTATATCTGTTTTCAGGAAGACCCTGGCTGTTAGATCTTCCTGGCCTTTGTGGCAGAGGAAAATTCCTCTGTTTTGTCATTTTGGCCAAGTTTCAATCTTTTCCATGTTATGAAACTTGTTATGTTTCCTGTATTTCAGAGTAATGTTTATTAAAATGAGGTCATACATCATCCATGACCTGACACTTTTGGAAGTAGTTCTGGTGTATGCTGTGTGTACTCTGCTATTTTGTTTTGAATGTTGCTTCCCACTGGTCACTCCTGGGCAGAGTTCCTCATTACTTCCAGTGGGGAGTGCTTGGAACTTTATCTATATGTGCTTTGATTTGGGAGGGATAGTTTAAGAGATCTTGAACTCTAGGAAATAAACTGCAGGTTGTTGGAAAGGAGGTGAGTAGGGGAATGGATAATTGGGTGATGGGCATTAAGAAGGGCACTTGATATAATGAGCACTGGGTGTTATATGTAACTGATGGATCACTAAAGTCAATTTCTGAAATTAATTTCAAAAAAGCTTGCTAAAGGGGCACCTGGGTGGATCAGTGTGTTGATCCCCTGCCTTTGGCTCAGGTCAGGATATCAGATCCTGGGACGGAGCCCTGCATTGGGCTCTCTGCTCAGCAGGGAGACTGTTTCCCCCACTCTCTGCCTGCCTCTCTGCTTACTTGTGATCTCTTTTTCTGTCAAATAAATAAAAAATCTTTAAAAAAAAACTTGGTAAAAAAGAAAGAGAGGGGAAAAAAGAAAAAAAAATAGAAAAAGTAAGAAAAAATCTTGGTCCAAAAAAAAAGAAAGTGAAAGGGAACAAAAAGTCCCAATCAAAAATACCATGAGCCTTATTCCAAAGTAAATGAAAGGGGGAAAAATAAGGAAAAAGAAAAGAGGGGAAAAAAAGAAGCCTGGTCCAACAAAAAAAAAAAAAAAAGGAAAAGGAAATGAAAAAAGCAAACTAACAAACAATAAAACTGCAAACAAATGAAAAGCTTGATTCAAAGGGGGGAAAAAAGAATAAGGAAAAAAAAATATAGCTTGGTCGTATTTCCCCTAGAACTGAAGGGGATGCTTTGAAGCACAGTAGACTCGTTGCATATGGTGTGCTGTGTTCCTCTTCTGAGGGAGAGGTCTACTGTGCTAAGAATCAATCCTGTCCCAGTTAAAAAAAAAAAAAGTACTTGTCAAGCATGGGTGCACATAGTTTGATGTAAGAGCTCCCACCTCTACCGGGGACTGCTGTGTTCCTCTCTGAACTCCCACTGTGTTGATAGTGAAGGTAAAATGGCACCAGCCTATTCTCTTATCTTCAGACAGGGAAATCTCACACACTCCACATTTCAGGATGCCCTCACAGAAAATTCAGGTCTGTCAGCCTGCCTGCTGCCCAGCTCTCCTCCACTTTATCTTTGGCTGGGCTGGGATTTAGTGATTTATAAATTCACTTGAATTTTATCTTAGTGTGAATCTGGGATTCAATACCTAAATATTAAAGGTTCTAACACTGCTCAGATCCACTCCCTCCTCCAGTATGGAGCCTTGTTGTGCTCTAACTTTGTCCCAGCAAAACTCCCCCACCTACACAATGTGCACAATTTATGGTGTGTCACCAAGAAAAGCAGTGATCAGGTGATCTATCCTCTGCACATGCTTTTGTCCCCTGTTGATGAAAGGCTTTTTCCTGGTGCCTGCAGTGTCTTTTGTCCTTGGAGAGGCAATATACACTCTTCCAAATGTACTCCAGGAGGTGGAACGATCTCTCCCAGTGAGACCCAGGAGATCTCTATACCACTTTGTGCATTCTCCCAGTCTCAGGGGTCAGAGCCTTCCTTCTCTCCAGGAGAGCATGTTACAGCTCCACTCTGGCAAAAGTCATGCCCTTCCCAAACCTCAGAGTTTGCACTCCACTCACTGTTTGCAAAACAAAACAAAACAAAACAAAACACTGAGCCACTCATTTCCCATGGCTCCCCAGTATGTGGTCAGAGAAGTTTACTTCTTGTGTAAATCTGATGCTACACTCTCAACCTCTCTCTCCCTTTTCTCTCCCTGTGGAAAGAGTTCCCTTTCCGCCATGGCGTGATAGCTTTTCTCTTCTTTTCTCTTTTCTCTTCTGCAATTCACTTATGCACATTGCACCTGCCATGATGTCTCCCTCCAAACATGGAGATCTTTCTTCCAATATTCAGAACAATTTCTTGGGTGTTACAAGTGATCTGATCTCAATACAGCTGTGTTCGAGGGTTGAGGAAGCCCAGGGTTCTCCTACTTCTCTACCATCTTAACTCCTCCTTCCTCAAGAGTCACTTTATGGTCATTACTTTGAATTTTCTATCAAGTATATTACTTATATCCATTTTGCTTAGGTCTCTTGTGGTTTTGTCCTGTTCTTTCATTTGGGATGTTTCTCTTTGACTCCTCATTTTGTCTAACTCTCTGGGTCTGTTTCTCTATGTTAGGAAAATCAGCTATGTCTCCTGCACTTGCAGGTAATGGACTTATGAATAAAAGGTCCTATAGTGATCTGTAATGCATTATCCCTTGTTGCCGAAGCCCTGGTGCTTGAGGGTGTCCCATATGTGTGTTGCATGTGCCCTGACATTAAGTACTTGCTGCTTTTGGATTTTGTCCAGTTATCTGCAGAGCTTCTCTTTGCCTGTTTATTAGCCATATTTTATCCCCACCTGGGGGGACATGTTTTAACAAGGTGTGCTACAGTCTGCTTCTGAAATGAGACTTGCTGCCACTGCTATTGGAATTGAAGCCACATAAAACACCCAGTTCAAGAGAAATGGTGCTGCTGGGGTTTGCACAGGTCTTCTGAGATTGGAGAGCAATATAACTGGGACTGTGGCAAATGTTACTGGAAAGGGCCGATCCCCAAAGCATGGGTGTGGGGCTTGGTATAGGCAAATTAGGTAAAGAGTGTAAGTGCTGGACTGGTTTATGCAGATAGGCATAGTGCATGCTGGGGGCAGGAGAGGGAAATGCTTCATGCCAATTTCTTTGTTCTTGGAAGGGTCTGTATGTGATCCCTGCCTCTCCAGTAATGCTCTGAGATGAATAAATCATTCTATCCCCCATATGTCCCAGGAGTTTTTAAGACTGCTAATTCTACACTGTATCTCCACTGGCAGTTTACTGTGCTCTCTTTTTAAGGGCTGTGACTCAGCTTCCTAACATCCTCCAAGTTCTCCCAGGACCAATCTCCCTGATTTTTAAAATTCCAGGTTTTAAGTCCCACTGGTTTTAAGAAATCACAAAAGTCTTCCCCTCTTGCTTTCAAAGACATATGTTATGGGTATTTGTTTTCCTTGTGCAGGCTCCCCAGTGTGACAGTCTGTTTCTCACCCTTCACTGTGCTCTTAGATCCTTTCCTATCTGGGATGGCCTCAGTCTGTTTTGCTCCCAAACTGTGTCTCCACCTTTCCTCCTTTCTTTGATTTGACCTTCTCTCTACCTTTAGTTGTGGAGTTCATTATGCTAGTCTTCATATTGTTTTCTGGGTTATTTATACTGATGTGGGTGTTATCTAGTTGTATCTTTGGGACAAGACAAGTTTAGGGTCCTTATACTCTGCCATCTTCTCAGTCTCCTCCAAGTCTGGTCAATTTTCAGTTGGCTACCTCTACAGAAGGTGGATAAGTCCATGTGAGACCTTTAATAATTGTTTTGTTCAGTTTGATATACCTTTGTGGGCCTAGTAGAAGCAAGCCCAATTGGCTTTCAAAGCTAGATGTTTTGAGGGCCCACAAGTGCAGGTCTTAAAAGGTGGGGTACTGGTTGTGGGATTCAAATCTCTTATTCCTCAGGGGGAAGTCCAATGTTGTGAGTTCCATCCCAGTGTGGGTTGCCATACCAAGGATAGTTTATGGAACAATTGTGTCTCAGCCTCATCTACCACTTTGATGTGGGGCTTTTTCCTTATTCAACTCATGTGTAGGAGTCACTCAGATAGTTTTTGAGTTTTGTTCAGGGGATATGTAGCTGTATATTGGCATAATGTAGCTGTAGAATTGAGGTGTCCCTTGGAGGAGGTGTGTTCAAGATCATCCTGAATCATCCATCTTGAGCCAGAACTCCCATCAAATCCTTGATGTGTAATTAGATTGCACTGCAATGTTGTTTAAAATTCCCACCTGGGTCAACCAGAAGGCCTAGATTTAAAAAATATATGAATATGTGTATACACACACACACACAAATATATATAATATAAATATATAAAATATAAATATATAAATATAATATAATATATATGACCAATGAAATTTCATATATTTAAGGTGTGTAAGGTGATATATATATATATATATATATATATATACACACACACACATATATGGTGAAATATTTACCACAAAGTAATTAACATCCATCATCTCCCATAGTTGTCCTTTTTTGTTGTGAGATAACTTGAGATACATTGTCTTAGCAAATTTCTAGTATAGAATATATTAACTATAGTAAATATCTTGTATATTAGGTATTAGGTCTCCAAAAGTTCTTTTTTTATAGGCTCCCTGCTGAGCAGAGAGCCAGATGCCAGGCTTGATCCCAGGACCCTGGGATCATGACCTGAGCCAAAGGCAGAGGACTTAACCCACTGAGCCACCCAGGTGCCCTGATTTATTTTAATAACAAGTTCAATATTTCACCATATTCCTTTTGGATTTCATATTGTTGTTTTTCATTTTTCTGTTGGGCTACTGTTGAACTCCCTTAAGTACTGTTGTTTAACCAGCTAAATTCACTAAACCATAATATTATTTAGTGTTTTCCATATTGTCCACGAAGATTTTCTGAGAAATTTTATTTTGTATATATATTTGAATTTTGGTTGAACCATTTTAAGTGGCAGATATCATGACACTTTACTCATAAATACACTAGGATGAAGTGTTTTTAAAGAAAGATGTTCCCTACATAACACTAATACTATCCTCACAGCACAGAACATATACGACATATACCATTAATACGCCGTCAGCACTCAAATTTTCCCCACTAGGTTCCCAGAATATAATTTTTGAACCAGATTTCAATGAATATACTCTCACTTTTCTTATGTCTCTTTAGAATAATTGCCTTTAACTTTTTCCTCCATAACATAGGCATTTTTAAATTTATATTTTACTTAGCTTACAGTGCAATATTGGTTTCTGGAGGAGAATTCAGTGACTCATCACTTATATACAACAGTCAGTGCTCATCACAAGTGCCTTATTTAATACCCATGACCCATCTAGTCAATCTTCCATCAACCTTCCTCCATCAACCCTGTTTATTCTCTATCACAAGGAGTCTCTAATGGCTTGTTTCCTTCTCTCATCCCCCCACCCTCACTTATATGATCATCTGCTTTCTTTCTTAAAATCTGAATGAGATTATATAGTACTCATCTTTCTTTGACTAACTTATTTCACTTAGCATAATACATTCTATCTCCATCCATGTCATTATAAATGGCAAGACTTCATTCTCTTTGCTGACTGAATAATATTCCATTGTATATATACACATCTTCTTTATCCATTCATCAATTGATAAACATCTGGGCTCTCTCTATGGTTTCACTATTGTATTGTATTGTATTGTATTGTATTGTATAATGCTGCTATAAACACCAGGGTGTATATATTCCTCCGAATATCTATTTTTGCATTCTTTGGGTAAATACCTGGTAGTGCAATTGCTGTATTGTAAGGTAGTTCTATTTTTAGCTTTTTGAGTATCCTCCAAATTGTTCTCCAGAGTGGCTACACCAGTTCGCCTTTCCACCAGTGCAAGAGGGTTCCCCTTTCTCCTCAGCTGCACCAACACCTATGTTTATTGTATGGTTAATTTTAGCTATTCTGACAGTTGTGAGGTGGTAAATCATCATGGTTTTGATTTGTATTTCCCTGATGATGAGTGATGTGAGACATCTTTTCATGTGTGTGTTAGCCATCAGGAAGTCTTCTTTTGAAAAGTTTCTATTCATGTCTCCCTCACATTTCTTAACTGTATTATTTATTTTTTGGGTGTTGAGATTGAGAACTTCGTTATAGATGTTGATTACTAACCCTTTATCAGATATGTTCTTTGCAAATATCTTCTCCGTTCCATAAATTGCCTTTCAGTTTTGTTGGTTGTTTCCTTCATTGTGCAGAAGATTTTTTATCATGATAACTACCAATAGTTCATTTTTACTTTTGTTTCCCTTGCATCCAGTGTTGTTTCTGATAAGTTGTTATGGCAGAGGTTAAAGAGGATTCTGCCTGTGTCCTTCTCTAGGATTTTGCTGGTTTTCTGTCTCCCATTTAGGTCTTTCACCCATCTTAAATTTATTTTTGTGTATGGAATAAGAAAGTGTTCCAGTTTCATTCTTTTGCATGTTTCTGTAGAGTTTTCTCAATACAATTTGTTGAAGACACTGTCTTTTTCCTGTTGGATATTCTTTCCTGCTTTTTGAAGACTAGTTTACCATAGAGTCGAGGGTCCATTTCTAGGTTCTCTATTCTGTTCTTTTGATCTATGTACCTGTTTTTGTGGCAGTACCATACTATCTTGATGACTAAAGTTTTGTAATATGGCTTGAAATGAAGAATATTGATGCCTTTTTGTTTTGTGTTTCTTTTTCAGAATTGCTTTGGCTATTCTGTGTCACTTGTGCTTTCATACAAATTTTAGGAGTATTTGTTCCAGCTCTGTGAAAAATGCTATTGGCATTTTGATAGAGATTACATTAAATCTGTAGATTGCTTTGGGTAGCATAAACGTTTTTTAAAATTTTTTTTTATTTTTTCAGCGTAACAGTATTCATTATTTTTGCACCACACCCAGTGTTCCATGCAATCCGTGCCCTCTCCAATACCCACCACCTGGATCCCCCAAACTCCCAACCCCCGCCCCTTCAAAACCCTCAGATTGTTTTTCAGAGTCCATAGTCTCTCATGGTTCACCTCCCCTTCCAATTTCCCTCAACTCCCTTCTCCTCACCATCTCCCCTTGTCCATCATGCTATTTGGTATGCTCCACAAATAAGTGAAACCATATGATGATTGACTTTCTCTGTTTGACTTATTTCACTCAGCATAATCTCTTCCAGTCCCGTCCATGTTGCTACAAAAGTTGGGTATTCATCCTTTCTGATGGAGGTATAATACTCCATAATGTATATGGACCACATCTTCCTTATCCATTCGTCCATTGAAGGGCATCTTGGTTCTTTCCACAGTTTAGCGACCGTGGCCATTGCTGCTATAAACATTGGGGGTACAGATGGCCTTTCTTTTCACTACATCTGAATCTTTGAGGTAAATACCCAGTAGTGCAATGGCAGGGTCATAGGGAAGCTCTATTTTTAATTTCTTGAGGAATCTCCACACTGTTCTCCAAAGTGACTGCACCAACTTGCATTCCCACCAACAGTGTAAGAGGGTTCCCCTTTCTCCACATCCTCTCCAACACATGTTGTTTCCTGTCTTGCTAATTTTGGCCATTCTAACTGGTGTAAGGTGGTATCTCAATGTGGTTTTAATTTGAATCTTCCTGATGGCTAGTGATGATGAACATTTTTTCACGTGTCTCATAGCCATTTGTATGTCTTCATTGATGAAGTGTCTGTTCATATCTTCTTCCCATTTTTTGATATGATTGTCTGTTTTGTGTGTGTTGAGTTTGAGGAGTTCTTTATAGATCCTGGATATCAACCATTTGTCTGTACTGTCATTTGCAAATATCTTCTCCCATTCCGTGGGTTGCCTCTTTACTTTCTTGACTGTTTCCTTTGCTGTGCAGAAGCTTTTGATTTTGATGAAGTCCCAAAATTTCATCTTCGCTTTTGTTTCCTTTGCCTTCAGAGACATATCTTGAAATAAGTTGCTGTGGCTGATATCGAAGATGTTACTGACTATATTCTCCTCTAGGATTCTGAAGGATTCCTGTCTCATGTTGAGGTCTATGAAGCCAGCATTACCTTGATCCCCAAACCAGGCAAAGACCCTACCAAAAAGGAGAATTTCAGACCGATATCACTGATGAATATGGATGCTAAGATTCTCAACAAGATCTTAGCAAACAGGATCCAACAGCACATTAAATAGATTATCCACCATGACCAGGTGGGGTTCAACATTCACAAATCAATCAATGTGATAGAACAAATCAATAAGAGAAGAGAGAAGAACCACATGGTCCTCTCAATTGATGCAGAAATGGCATTTGACAAAATCCAGCATCTGTTCCTGATTAAAACGTTTCAAAGTATAGGGATAGAGGGAACATTCCTGAACTTCATAAAATCTATCTATGAAAGACCCACAGAAAGCTTGCAGCCTTCCCGTTGAGATCAAGAACATGACAAGGATGCCCACTCTCACCACTCTTGTTCACCATAGTATTAGAAGTCCTAGCAACAGCAATCAGGCAACAAAGAGAAATAAAAGGTATCCATATTGGCAATGAAGAAGTCAAATTCTCTCTCTTCACAGATGACATGATTCTTTATATTGAAAACCCAAAAGACTCCACCCCCAAACTACTAGAACTCATACAGCAATTCAGTAACGTGGCAGAATACAAAGTCAACGTACAGAAATCAGTGGCTTTCTTATACACTAACAATGAAAATACAGAAAGGGAAATTAGAGAATCGATTCCATTTACTATAGTGCCAAGAACCATAAGATACCTGGGAATAAACCTAACCAAAGAGGTAAAGGAACTGTACTCGAGGAACTACAGAAAATTCATGAAAGAAATTGAAGAAGACACAAAAAGATGGAAGACCATTCCATGCTCTTGGATTGGAAGAATAAACATTCTTAAGACATCTATACTGCCTAGAGCCATCTATACTTTTAATGCCATTCTGATAAAAATTCCACCATTATTTTTCAAAGAGCTGGAGCAAATAATCCTAAAATTTGTATGGAAACAGAAGAGACCCCGAATTGCTAAGGAAATTTTGAAAAACAAAAATAAAACTGGGGGCATCACGTTACCTGATTTCAAGCTTTACTACAAAGCCGAGATCACCAAGACAGCATGGTATTGGCATAAAAACAGACACATAGACCAGTGGAACAGAGTAGAGAGCACAGATATGGACCCTCAACTCTACGGTCAAATACTCTTCGACAAAACAGGAAAAAATATACAGTGGAAAAAAGACAGTCTCTTCAATAAATGGTGCTGGGAAAACTGGACAGTTATATGCAGAAGAATAAAACTCGACCATTCTCTTACACCATACACAAAGATAAACTCAAAATGGATAGCATAAACATTTTAACAATATTTGTTCTTCCAATCCATGAGCGTGGAAACATTTTCCTTTTCTTTCTGTCCTGCTCAATTTCTTTCAAATGTGTTATACAGTTTTCAGAGTACAGATCTTTTACCTCTTTTGTTAGGTTTACTTCAGCATCTTATTTTTTTTTGTTATTGTTGTAATTGTACGTGGGATTGATTCCTTAATTTCTCCTTCTGCTGTTTTGTTATTGGTGTATAGAAATGCAACAGAGTTCTTCCCATTGATTTTATATCCCACGACTTTGCTGAATTTATGTATTCCAGCAATTTTTTAATGGACTCTTTCAGGTTTTCTACATGGAGTATCATATCATCTACAAAATGTGAATGTTTAACTTCTTCTTTGCTGATTTAGATGCCTTTTATTTACTTATTTTTCGTCTGATTGCTGAGGCTAAGACTTCCAATAATATGTTATATATTATAGGTGAGAGTGGACATCCTTGTCTCACTCCTGGCAAGAGAACAAGAAAAGCTTTCAGTTTTTTGCCATTGAGTATGAAATTAATTGTGGAAGTTTCACTTATGGCCTTTATGAAGTGGAGGTATGCTCCATCTATCTCTATCTTGTTGAGGGTTTTTATCAAGAAAAAATGTTGCATATTGTCAAATGTTTTTTTTCTGCATCCATTGGAAGAATCTTATGGTTCTTATTGTTTCTTTTATTAATTTGGTTTATCACCGTGATTGAATTGCAAATATTGAACCACCTTTGCAGTCCAGGAATAAATCCCATTTGATCATGGTGAGTAATTCTTTTCATGTACTATTGAATTTGATTTGCTAATATTTTATTGATAATTTTTATATCCATGCCCATCAGGGATATTGGCCTGTACTTCTTTTTAGTGGGGCCTTTGTCTGGTTTTGAAATCAAGGTGATGTTGGCTTCATAGAATAAGTTTGTAAGATTTCTTACCGTTTCTATGTTTTGGAACAGTTTGAGGAGAATAAGTATTAACTCTTCTTTAAAAGTCTGGTAGAGTTGCACTGGGAATCCATTCCGCCTTGGACTTCTGTTTGTTGGGAGAATTTGATTACTGATTCAATTTCTTTGCTGGTTATGGGTCTGTTCAAAATTTCTATTTCTTCATTTCAACTTGAGTAGTTTGTAGGTCTGTAGGAATTTGTCCATTTCTTTCAGGTTGTCTAGTTTTTTGGCATATAAGTTTTCATAGCATTCTCTTATGATTGTTGTATTTCTGTGTTTGTATGTGTGTGTGTGTGTGTGCGTGTGTGTGTGATATGTCCTCTTTCATTCATGTTTTTATCTATTTGAGTCCTTTCTTTTTTTGATAAGTCTAGCTAGGGATTTATCAATTTTATTATTTTTTTTCAAGGAATCAGATCTTAGTTTCATTAATCCATTCTACACTTTTTTTGGTTCAATATCATTTATTTCTTCTATTTTTATTATTTCCCTTGTTCTGCTGGCTTTAGGTTTTATTTGTTGTTCCTTTTCTAGCTCCTTTAGGTGTAAGATTAGGTTATGTATTTCAGACTTGAGGTAGGCCTGTATTCCAATACATTGCCCTCTTTGGATTTCCTTTGCTTCATCCCAAAGTTTTTGGACTGTCATGTTTTCATTTTCATTTCCTTTCATGTATTTTAAAAATTTCTTCTATAATTTCTTGGTTATCCCATCCATTCCTTTGTAGGATGTTCTTTAATCTCCATTTACATGAAGTCTTTCCAAATTTTTTCTTGTAGTTAACTCCAAGTTTCATAGAGTTGTGATCTAAAAATATGCATGGAATAATCTTGATCTTTTTGTACTTGTTGAGGGCTGATTTGTGACCCAGTATGGGATCTATTCTGGAACATATTCCATGCACACTGAAAAAGAATGTGTTTTCTGATGTTTTATGATAAAATATTCTAAATATACCTGATAAGTCCAACCAGTCCAATGGGACATTCAAAGCCGTTGTTTCCCTGCTCATCTACTAGATGATCTGTCCATTGCTGTTAGTGGGGTGTTAAAGTCCCCTACTATTATTTTATTATTATGAATGAGTTTCTTTATGTTTATTATTAATTGATTCATGTATTTCGGTTCTCTGGTTTGGGGGACAAAATATGTTCAATTATTAGATCTTCCTGTTGATTAGTCCCCTTAATTATGTTATAATGCCCTTCTTCATCTGTTATAGTCTCTTAACATCTAATTTGTCTGATATAAGTATGAATATCTCAGCATTCTTTTGATGTCCATTAACACGGTAGATGGATCTCCCTCTCCTCTCTTTCAGTCTGTAGGTGTCTTTAGGTCTAAAATGAGTCTCTGGGAGGAGAGGCAAGATGACAGAGAAGTAGGAAAACTTCTTTCAACCAGTCTCTGACGTGAGCTAAACATCTACCAGAACACTCTGAACACCCATGAAATCAGCCTGAGATATAAGATTATACACTTCTGGATCTCTATGGGGGCAGGAGATCATATGTGGAGAGGTAAAGCAGAGTTGGAGAACTCGGACTGATATCAGAAGATAAAAAGAAGAGGGGGGAAGCCACCAGAAGTGACCCATTGGAAAGTAATACCCTAATATGAAAATACCTTGTGGTTGGGGACCAGCATTAACTTGGAGTCTCATTAAAAGCACTCAAAAAGAACAAAAGGCCTTAAGGGGCAACTGGTGGAATCAGGCAGCCATGGGCACACCCCTAAGCCCATGGTCCCAGAATGGTCACAGTTGGCTCCCACATATGAATGAGGGAGCCCAACAGAGGTTCAACTTGTGGCCCCTGAGCCCACAGATTTACGCTGCTTGCATCACCACTTCAGCTGGACCCACCCCTGCCCACGCCTGAGAGAGCTTAAGCACAGGCTCTCACTAAAGTTCCCTGGACTCACAGGATTCACCCATCTGTACTGCCACTGCCGCAGGGTGTGAGTGCACTTGGCATGGACCTGGAATACAGACAGAAGTCCCAGCAGTGACAGACACTAGAATCAGGACCCACAGACCAATATTGTTCATGGTTTTAGTGGCATGGAGGTGCAGAGACAAGTGGGGGTCTCAAGTGACCACTAGGATAGTGGCTGAGGGTTCGTACTGCCAATGAGAGGTTGCGGTGCTCAACAAAATTTGCAGAGGGAGAGTCTGCAATTCTGGACCATTCAGAGGGGAGCAGACAGGATTATCTGAGACGGAGCTCTGGGTGCAGACAGTTTATTTGCTCTGACCCTCCAAAAAGACACAAAAAGCTGCCAAAAAACAAAAACCTCCAGAGATGGGGGGAGACAAGATGGCGGGGAAGTAGGAGGAGGCGCCTTTTCAACCTGTACACTAAAGTGAGCTGATTACCTACCAAAGAACTCTGATCACCCATGAAATCAGCCTGAGATCAGAATTATACACGTCTGGATCTCTACAGGGGCAGAAGACGCCAGTGGGCAGGTAAAGTGGAGTGGGAATGTCGGACTGAAATCAGAAGATAAACAAAGGGGGGAGGGAGACACCAGAGGCAACCAATTGGAAAGAAATACCCCTAATACGAGAGTGCCCTGCATCTGGGGACCAGCATTAACTTGGAGACTGGTTGAAAGCACTCCAAAAGAGCAAAGAATCATTGGGGGGGGGGGGAAATTGTGGGAATCGGGGCAGTTAGGAATAGGGGCTTAAGTCCCCAGACCCAGGACAGCCTCCCCTGGCGCTGAGCCAGAGAGAGTGTGGTGGAGAAACCAGGTCTTGGTCCCTGAGCAGCCAGCGTGCCCGAAATTGCATTGGGTCTGGCTACTGTGAGGGGCTGGGAGCCATGCCAGATGGCAGAATGCTGAGCCCAGCTACAGAGCCTAAGACACGCATGTCCCTCACCCTCCCTGAGAGAGGTGTACAAAGGCCAACCTGGCGCTCTTAGACCTGCAACATTGTTTCAGAGCCTGAGATGCACACCCCAAAATCTCCCCTGAGAGAGGTGCGCAAAGGCCCAGCCTGGTGCTTTAGGACCTGCGGTCCACTCTCAGAGCCTGAGAGGTGCCCACGTGCAACCCACAGCCTCCCCTGAAAGAGGTGCACGCAAGCCAGGCACTCTTAGACCCAGAAAGACCAGGCACTCCCAACCTGGGCCAGCAGGAAAATCTCAGTGTGCGATCGCTGCTTGGAACCTCTCTGGCGGTCTGGAGCTGCCCAGACAGCTGCCACTGCCATGGTTTTGGGTACAAACAGAAGATCCTGTGTCCCCAGGGACTGCGACTTGGAACCTGCTCTGCCAGCAGCCAAGGGGGAATTTATAAGAGCTCAGCAGCCAGACTGAGGCTTCTCTCTGAGAGGGAGGTCAGGGGGTAGTTTGCTTTCCTCTAAACCTACAAAAACCATCAAAAGCGGTCAAGGCGAGAGGAAAAAAAAAATGAACAAACATAAAAACCATGAGAGAACAAAAGCCTGAAAAAACCGGTTTCCTCAGAGTCCACCCCCTTGAGGGGGGAAGGAGGACTTAACTCAGGGAACATCATTGACTGAAAACCACGTGGCAGGCCCCTGCCCCCAGAAAACCAACCAGGAAAGAAAAAAAAAAGACTACAAGAGAACAACCAACACTACTTCATAGGACAACTTTATTTTTAATTTGTTCCCACTATTCTAGCTCATTTTTTATAGATAACTTTTTAACCTATTTACCATCACAGCAGGCTGTCCAGTACATAAAATTCCATAATAACCTTCTAATCTGAAATTTTTGATACATACACCTGTGTTTTTCTTTTGCATTTCTATTTTTTAAATTTCTTTTTTTTAAATTTTAATTTAGTTTAGACTAGTTTATTACTTTTGTATTTTTATTTTCTAAAATTCATATAGAGTTAAACTTCAAAGTAATACCCTTTCCCCAATCAATGCTACCCCTATAGGTAAACCAATTTTTAATCCCCCTTTATCTTAGGAAAGTTGAGTCCTTTAACAAAGATATCAAGATACATCCAGGAAGAATCAAAACGACCTTCCTCACCCACACTGAGAATTTATAACCACTTTCCCATCTTTTTCTTCCACCAGTGTTTCTGTGTTTTTGTGTTTGTCCTGATAGTATATAAATCTTACACTTGGGGTTCTTTTTGACGAGGTTCTTCCTTTATTTGCATATATATATATTTTTTCTCTCTTGTCATATACTTTTATCAGTCTTTTTGTTTGTCTGTTTTTGTTTGTATACTTCATAAATCTTACTTGGGGGCCCATTTGGGATGAACCTTCTCTTTTATCTTCCCTTTCTTTCCTGTCTCTCTCTCTCTCTTTTTTCTTTTTCTTTCCTTTTTTCTCTCATTTGGGTGGGGAATCCTGATTGCTCAGAAGTATTCCAGGGTGCACCTTGACTGCACCATGGATGATACATCCAGCTACATCTGTTCAGTCATATCTCACCAAAATGACTAGGAGGAGGAATGCCCAATAGAAGAAAAATACAGAGAATGGACCTTCTGCAACAGAGCTAATGGCTATCAACATAGACAATATGTCAGAAAAAGAATTCAGGTTAACAATTATGCACGCAATAGCTAGGTTGGAGAACGCCATGGATGACCAAACGGAATTGATTAGGGCCGAACTGAAAGCGACCAGAGATGATATTCACAATGTTAGGGCAGAGGTAAAAGCTACCAGGGCTGAGGTTCACAATGCTCTCAATGAGTTCCAATCTAATCTAAATTCTTTCAAAGCTAGGGTAACTGAGACAGAAGATAGAATTAGTGATCTGGAGGACAAACAGATAGAGAGAAAGGATCAGGAGGAAGCCTGGAACAAATAGTTTAGAAGCCAGGAAAACAGAATCAGGGAAATAAATAATGCCATGAAACATTCCAACATCATAATGATTGGAATCCCTGAAGGGGAGGAGAAAGAAAGAAGTCTAGAAGATACAGTGGAACAAGTTCTTCATGAAAATTTTCCCAGTCTCGTGGATGGACCCAGCGTTCATGTACTAGAGGCCGAACGGTCTCCACCCAAGATTATAGATTCCAGAAAAACATCAAGGCACCTGATAGTGAAATTGAGGAATCATAATTGTAGCTATAATCTCTTGAAAGCTGCGAGGACAAAGAGGCTCCTTACTTACAGAGGAAAGCCCCTCAGAATAATGTCAGACCTGTACACGGACACCTGGCAAGCCAGAAAGGGCTGGCAAGATATATTCAGGGCACTAAATGAGAAGAACATGCAGCCAAGAATACTTTATCCAGCAAGACAGACATTCAAACTGGATGGAGAGATAAAGAGTTTCCAAGACCGGCAAGGCTTAAAAGACTATGCAACCACCAAGCCAACACGGCATGAAATATTAAGGGGGGTTCTATAAAAGAGGAAAAATCCTAAGAATAGCATTGAACAGAAATATAGAGACAATCTACAGAAAGAAAGACTTCAAAGGTAACATGATATCAATAAAAACGTATCTATCAATAATCACTCTCAATGTGACTGGCCTAAATGTGCCCATAAAATGGCACAGGGTTGCAGATTGGATAAAACGACAGGACCCATCCATATGTTGTTTACAAGAGACCCATTTTGAACCTAAAGATACACCCAGACTGAAAGTGAAGGGTTGGAGAAGCATCTTTCATGTCAATGGGCCTCTAAAGAAGGCCAGGGTAGCGATTCTCATATGAGATAAATTAGATTTTCAACTAAAGACTGTAGTCAGAGATACAGAAGGACACTACATCATTCTTAAAGGGACTATCCACCAAGATTATCTAACAATTGTAAATATCTATGCCCCCAATATGGGAGCAGCTAATTGCATAAGAAAACTGTTAATCAAGATAAAGAGTCATATTGATATGAATACATTAATAGTAAGAGATCTTAACACACCTCTCTCAGAAATAGATCAGTGAAGCAGAAAATCAATAAATAAACAAGAGCATTGAAGGACACATTGGACAAGCTGGACCTCATAGATATATATAGAACATTCCACAATAAAACAACAGAATACTCATTCTTCTCAAGTGCACATGGAACCTTCTCAAGAATAGATCACATACTGGGTCACAAATCCGGAATAAACCAATACCAAAAGACTGAGATTATTCCCTGCAGATTCTCAGATCACAATGCTTTGAAACTGGAGCTCAATCAGAAGGAAAAGTTCAGAAGGAACTCAAACACCTGAAAGCTAAAGACAACCTTGTTTAAAAATGCTTGGATCAACTAGGAGATCAAACAAGAACTGAAACAATTCATGGAAATCAATGAGAAAGAAGACATTTAAGTCCAAAAACCTATGGGACACAGGAAAGGCGGTCCTAAGGGGGAAATACATAGCCATCCAAGCCTCCTTCAAAAAAATTGAAAAATCCAGAACACACCAGCTGTCTCTACACCTTAAAGAACTGGAGAATCAACAACAAATCAAACCAACTCCACACATAAGAGGGGAAATAATCAAGATTAGAGCTGAGATCAATGAAGTAGAAACCAGAGATACAGTAGAATGTATCAATGAAACTAGAAGCTGCTTTTTTGAAAGAATCAATAAGATAGATAAATCATTGGCCACACCACTCCAAAAGAAAAGCCCAAATTCATAAAATTATGAATGAAAAGGGAGAGATCACAACTAACACCAAGGAAGTAGAAACAATCATCACAAGTTATTATCAACAGTTATATGCCAATAAGCTAAACAACCTAGATGACATGGATGCATTCCTGGAAAACTATAAACTCCCAAAATTGAACCAGGAAGAAATTGACAACCTGAATAGACTGATATCTAGGAACAAGATTGAAGCAGTGATCAAAAACCTCCCAAAAAACAAGAGCCCAGGACCTGATGGATTCCCTGGGGAATTCTACCAAACTTTCAAAGAAGAAATAACACCTATTCTCCTGAAGCTGTTTCAAAAAATTGAAGCAGAAGGATAACTTCCAGACTCTTTCTATGAAGCCAGCATTTCTCTGATTCCCAAGCCAGGCAAAGACCCCACCAGAAAGGAGAATTTCAGACCAATATCACTGATGAATATGGATGCTAAGATTCTCAACAAGATCCTAGCAAACAGGATCCTACAGCACATTAAGAAGATTATCCACCACTTGCCAGATCTCTGTAAATAGTTCTGATTTAAGTGTAATATTCCTACCTCTGTAGGTTTTGAACCTCTTGTCTCAAGCTGCTTTCAGGATTTTGTCTTTATCTCTGAAATTTGCAAACTTCTCTAATATATGCCAGGGTGATTGATTCTGGGAGGGGTCCTCTCTATCTCTTGGACATGAATGCCTGTTTCTTTCCCCAGATAGGGAAGTTCCCAGCTATGATTTTCTCAAACACACCTCTGGTCCTCTGTCTCTTCACCCTCAGCACCCCAATAATTCTGATGTTGGTACATTTTATAGTATTACTGATTTCTTGAAGCCTCTCTTCTTGGTCTATTAATTGTTTTATTTTCTTTACCTCAGCTGCCTTCCTTTCCATCAATTTTTCCTCTATGTCACTGATTCTTCTGCCTCATTTACCCTTTTGTTTGAGCATCCAATTTAGACTGCATCTCAGTTATTTTTAATTTCAGCCTGATTAGATCTCATTTGTGCTCTAATATTTTCTCTGGTGTCTTTCATGTTTTTTTTTCAAGTCCAGCTAGTAACTTTGTAGTTGTTATACTGAATTCCAACTCTGATATCTTACTATATCCATATTGATTATATGTGTTCCAGAGAGTATTACCTCTGGTTCTTCTTTTTCTTGTGCATTCCTCCTTCCAGTCATTTTCCCCATGAGCATAATCAACAATATCAACCATGACCCAAACAAAACACACACTAGACAAATCTGAACAGGTCAGAAAACAAAAAAATAAAAGGAGAAGCAAAATTTAAAAAAACAATAAAGAAAAAGTAAAAAAAAAATGGGAGGAGAAGAAAGTGTGTAATTTCTCAGGGTGGTCGAAACTGGGTGATCTAGTTGGTCTAGAGAATATTTTGGTCTCTGTGTTAGAAGACATTAAGTCCAAAATTGTAAGGAAAATTTTATATATATATATATATATATATATATATATATATATATATATATATATACAAAAATAAAATTGAAAAGAGTGAAAAGAAGCAAAAATGAATAATATAGCTATAAAATATAAATGTAAAAAAGGAAAGATAAAATATACTTAAAAACAGAGAGCTGATAAAATAAAAAACAGTGAAAAGGGAAAAAAGAAAAGAAAGAAATGGAAAAATTTAAACTGAAATATAAACGAATCATAAGAAAAAGCCTCAAGTTCTATATACTCTTTTCCCCAAGCTCTGGAATGTTAAAGTCCTGTGGGGTCAGTAAACTAGCTGTACACCTGTTCTTCCCCTTAGTCTTCTGAGGTGGGGCCTGCTTCACTGCTTCTCTGGTGTCGTTGCCTTGGCAGAGTTGCACCAACACTTGAAGGGGGGCTGGGCTCAGTGTGAGCTGGTCTTCATGTGGCTTTTCTTTCCCAAAGACTCTTTTCCTCTTTAATTTATTTTTATCTATTTTTTCAACTTTATTTTATTTTTTCAGTGTTGCAAGATTCATTATTTTTATGTACCACAACCAGTGTTCCATGCAATATGTGCTGTCCTTAATACCCACACCCATGCCACCACACCCCTCCACTCCAAAACCCTCAGTTTGTTTCTCAGAGTCCATAGTCTCTCATGGTTTGTCCCCCCTCTGGCTTCCCCCAATTCACTTTTCCTTTCCTTCTCCTAATGTCCTCCATGTTATTCCTTTTGCGCCACAAGTGAGTGAAACCATATGATGACTGACTTTCTCTGATTGAATTATTTGCTCAGCATAATCTCCTCTAGCCCCAACCATGTTGATATAAAAGTTGGGTATTCAACCTTTCTGATGGAGGCATAATATTCTATTATATATATGGACAGTATCTTCTTTATCCATTCGTCTGTTGAAGGGCATCTTGGCTCATGCCACTGTTTGACTGTTGTGGACATTGCTGCTAGGAACATTGGGGTACATATGGCCCTTCTTTTCACTACATCCATAGCTTTGGGGTAAATACCCAGCAGTGCAATTGCAGGGTCGTAGGGTAGCTCTATTTATTTATTTATTTATTTATTTATTTATTTATTTGAGGGATCTCCACACTGTTTTCCAAAGTGGCTGCACCAACTTGCATTCTCACCAACAGTGTAAGAGGTTTCCCCTTTCTCCACACCTTCTCCAAAATTTGTTGTTTCCTGCCTTGTTAATCTTTGCCATTCTAACTGGTGTAAGGTGGTATCTCAATGTTGTTTTGATTTGAATTTCCCTGATGGCTAATGATGTTGAACACTTTTTCATGTGTCTCCTAGCCATTTGTATTTCTTCTTTGGAGAACTATCTGTTCATGTCTTCTGCCCACTTTTTGATGTGATTATCTGGTTTTATTGGGGTGTTGAGTTTGAGAAGTTCTTTATAGATCTTGGATATCAGCCCTTCGTCTCTAGTGTCATTTGCAAATATCTTTTCCCATTATGTGGGTTGTCTCTTTGTTTTGTTGACTGTTTCCTTTGCTGTGCAGAAGCTTTTGATCTTGAGGAAGTCCCAAAAGTTCATTTTTGCTTTTGTTTCCTTTGCCTTCAGAAACATGCCTTGAAAGAAGTTGCCATGGCTGATCTCAAAGAGGTTACTGCTTATGTTCTTCTCTAGATTTTGATGGATTCCTGTCTCATGTTGAGGTCTTTCATCCATGTAGAGTTTATCTTTGTGTATGGTGTAAGTGAATGGTCGAGTTTCATTTTTCTATACATAGCTGTCCAATTCTCCTAGCACCAGTTATTGAAGAGACTCTCTTTTTTCCACTGGATATTTTTTCCTACTTAGTCAAAGATTATTTGACCATAGAGTTGCAGGTCCATATCTGGACTCTCTACTCTGTTCCACTGGACTAGGACTAGATTTTTATTCCAGTACCATGCTATCTTGGTGAGCACTGATTTGTAATAAAGCTTGAAATCAGACAACATCATGCCCCGAGCTTTATTTTTCTTTTTCAACATTTCCTTGGTGATTAGGGGTCACCTCTGGTTCCATAAACATTTTAGGATTGTTTGTTCCAGCACTTTAAAAAGTGCCAGTGGAATTTTAATCAGAATGACATTGAAAGTATAGATTTCTCGGGGCAGTATAGACATTTTAACAATGTTTATTGTTATGATCCATGAGCATGGAATGCTGTTCCAACTTTTTGTGTCTTCTTCAATTTCTTTCATGAGTGTTCTGTAGTTCCCCGAGTACATATCCTTTACCTCTATGCTTAGGTTTAGTCCAAGATATCTTATGGTTCTTGGAGATATAATAAATAGAATCAATTCCCTAATTTCCCTTTCTATAATTTCATTGTTAGTGTATAAGAAAGCAACTGATTTCTGTGCATGGATTTTGTATCCGGCCACATCAAGGAATTGCTGTATGAGTTCTAGTAGTTTGGGGGTGGAGTCTTTTGGGTTTTCCATATAAACTATCATGTCATCTGCGAAGAGAGGGAGGCTGACTTCTACTTTGCCAATTTGAATGAACTTTTATTTCTTTTTGTTGTCTGATTGCTGTTGCTAGGACTTCTATTACGATGTTGAATAACAGTGGTGAGAGTGGGCATGCTTGTTGTGTTCCTGATCTCAATGGGAAGGTTGTCAGCTTTTCCTCATTGAAAATAACATTCATTGTAGGTTTTTCATAGATAAATTTTATGAAGTTGAAGAATGTTCCCTCTATCCCTATACTTTGAAGAGTTTTAATCAGGACAGGCTGCTGTATTTTGTCAAATGCTTTTTCTGCATCAACTGAGAGAACCATGTATTTCTTTGCTCTTCTCTTATTAATTTGTTCTATCACATCGTTTGATTTGCGAATGTTGAACCACTGTTGTTTCCCAGGGATAAAATCCACCTAGTCATGGTGGATAAAGTTTTTAATGTACTGTTGGATCCTGTTAACTAGGATCTTGTTGTTAATCTTGACATCCATATTCATCATGAATACTGGTCTGAAATTCTCCTTTTTGATGGGGTCTTACCCTGGTTTGGAATTAAAGTAATTAAAGTAATTAAGTAATCAAAGTAATTAAAGTAATACCGGCCAGAAAGAATCTGGAAGTTTTCCTTCTGTTTCTGTGTTTTGAAACATCTTCAGGAGAATAGGTATTATTCCTTCTTTGAATCATAGAATTCTCCAGGGAATCCATCAGGTACTGGGCTCTTGTTTTTTAGGAGGTTTTTGATCACTGCTTTAATCTCGTTACTACATATTGGTCTATTCAGGTTGTCAATTTATTCCTATTTTAGTCTTGGAAGGTTATAGGTCTCCCAGGCATGCATCCATTTCTTCTAGGTTGCTTAACTTATTGGCATATAACTGCTGCTAATAATTTCAGATGATTTTTTCTATTTCCTTGGTGTAAGTTGTGACCTCCCCCTTTCATTCATAATTTTTATTAATGTGGGTCCTCTCTCTTTTCCTTTGGATTAGTTTGGTTAGTGGTTTATCAATCTTATTAATACTTTCAAAGAACCAGCCTCTAGTTTCATTGATGGTATTCTACCTCATCTCTAATTTCTAACTCATTGATCTCTGCTCTAATCTTAATTATTTCCCTTCTTGTGTGTGGGGTTTGCTTAATTAGTTCTTGATTTTATAGCTCTTTAAGGTGTAAAGTGAGTTGGTGTATTCTAGATTTTTCAATATTTCTGAATGAGGCTTGGATGGCTATGTATTTCTCCCTTAGGACCTCCTTTGCCATATCCCATAGATTTTGGACCCATGTGTCTTCATTCTCATTTGTCCCCATGAATTAAATTCTTCTTAGATTTCTTGGTTGATCCAAACATTTTTGAGGAAGATGGTCTTTAACTTCCAAGTGTTTGAATTCCTTCCAAACTTTTTCTTGTGGTTGAGTTCCAGTTTCAAAGCACTGTGGTCTGAGAATATGCAGGGAATAATCTCAGTCTTCTGGTATCAGCTGAGACCTGGATTGTGACCCAGTATATTGTCTCTTCTGGAGAAAGATCCATGTGCACTCAAGAAGAATGAGTATTCTCTGTGGCAGGAATCACAGTCTCTGAAGTTTTCCTCCATTGGGTGTTCCTCCTCCTAGTCATTTTGGTGAGAGGTGGTTGAGGGGATGTATAGCTGAATATATCAACCATGATCCAGGCAGGGTGCACCCTGGAAAGTTTTGGAGCAATCAGCAGTCCCACCAGAATGAAAGAAAAAAAGAGAGAGAAAAAGTGAAAAAAAAAAGGAAAAAAAAAAGCCAAAATGAACCCCAAAGTAAGATTACAAGGTACATAACGAAAAATGAACAAACAAAAGGACCAACAAAAGTAAGAGACTAGGGTGCCTGGGTGGCTCAGTGGGTTAAGCCTCGGCCTTTGGCTCAGGTCTTAATCTCAGGGTCCTGGGATTGACTCCTGCATTGGGCTCTCTGCTTAGCAGGGAGCCTGCTTCCTCCTCCTCTCTCTCTCTGCTGCCTCTCTGCCTACTTGTGATCTCTCTCTGTCAAATAAATAAATAAAATATTTTTATAAATAAATAAATAAATAAAATCTTAAAAAAATAACAGACTAGGAAAAAAAAAGAAAAGGAAAACCCAGCCAAAATGAACTTCATGAATAAGATTTATATAGTACAAAAACAAAAACAAATACACAGAAACATTGGCAGAAGAATACGATGGCAAGGTGGTTATAAAACCCTGATGTGAGCGAGGAAGGTTATTTCAGTTCTTCCTGGGTGTATCTTGTTATTGTTGTTAAAGGACTCAAGTTCCAAAGATATAGGGATATTAAAACTAGATTAAGCATCTAGTTGTAATGGTAAGTAGGTTAAAAATAAAAAGACAAGAATTGTGATAACGACTTTAAAAAGAGAAAAAGAAAAAGAGAAGTTTCACCTGTGAAATACATAGGTTTTGGGGCAATACCAGGAGCTTAATATATTGTTTTCCTTTGATGTTGGGGTGTTACTGATTTATGAGGACCCCAGGGTGGTTGTCCCCTTGCTCTTTTGGCTTGTCTACTGGGGGAGGTGTCTACTGTGTTGTATTTCAGTCAGTCTTGCTTGGGCTGAGTTACCCTGCCCCAATCAAGTGGCGGTCCTCTGTGGAAACCAGTTTTTCAGGCTTTTGTTCTCTGGAGGTTTTGTTGTTGTTGTCGTCCTGAAGGTATACATATATTTAAATATTTGGTTATTTATTTATTTATTTATTTATTTATTTATTTTTAATTTTCAGCATAACATAATTCCTTGTTTTTGCACCACACCCAGTGCTCCATGCAATCCATGCCCTCTCTAATACCCACTACCTCTTACCCCAACCTCCCACCCCCTGCCCCTTCATAGCCCTCAGATTGTTTTCAAGAGTCCATAGTCTCTCATGGTTCACCTCCCCTTCCAATTTCCCTCAACTCCCTTCTCCTCTCTAACTCCCCTTGTCCTGCATGCTATTTGCTATGCTCCACAAATAAGTGAAACTATATGATAATTGACTCTCTCTGCTTGACTTATTTCACTCAGCATAATCTCTTCCAGTCCCGTCGATGATGCTACAAAAGTTGGGTATTCATCCTTTCTGATGGAGGCATAATACTCCATAGTGTATATGGACCACATCTTCCTTATCCATTCGTCCGTTGAAGGGCATCTTGGTTCTTTCCACAGTTCGGCGACAATGGCCATTGCTGCTATAAACATTGGGGTACAGATGGCCCTTCTTTTCACTACATCTGTATCTTTGGGGTAAAAACCCAGTAGTGCAATGGCAGGGTCATAAGGAAGCTCTATTTTTAATTTCTTGAGGAATCTCCACACTGTTCTCCAAAGAGGCTGCACCAACTTGCATTCCCACCAACAGTGGAAGAGGGTTCCCCTTTCTCCACATCCCCTCCAACACATGTTGTTTCCTGTCTTGCTAATTTTGGCCATTCTAAGTGGTGTAAGTTGATATCTCAATGCGGTTCTAATTTGGATCTCCCTGACAGCTAATGATGATGAACATTTTTTCATGTGTCTGATACCCATTTGTATGTCTTCATTGGAGAAGTGTCTGTTCATATATTCTGCCCATTTTTTGATATGATTATCTGTTTTGTGTGTGTTGAGTTTGAGGAGTTCTTTATAGATCCTGGATATCAACCTGTTGTCTGTACTGTCATTTGCAAATATCTTCTCCCATTCCGAGGGTTGCCTCTTTGTTTTGTTGACTGTTTCCTTTGCTGTGCAGAAGCTTTTGATTTTGATTTTTGATGAAAATAAAAGTTGATTTTCGCTTTTGTTTCCTTTGCCTTTGGAGACATATCTTGAAAGAAGTTGCTGTGGCTGATATCGAAGAGGTTACTGCCTATGTTCTCCTCTAGGATTCTGATGGATTCCTGTCTCACGTTGAGGTCTTTTATCCATTTTTAGTTTATCTTTGTGTATGGTGTAAGAGAATGGTTGAGTTTCATTCTTCTACATATAGCTGTCCAGTTTTCCCAGCACCATTTATTGAAGAGACTGTCTTTTTTCCACTGTATATTTTTTCCTGTTTTGTTGAAGAGTATTTGATTGTAGAGTTGAGGGTCAATATCTGGGCTCTCTACTCTGTTCCACTGGTCTATGTGTCTGTTTTTATGCCAATACCATGCTGTCTTGGTGATCACAGCTTTGTAGTCAAGCTTGAAATTAGATGACGTGATGCTCCCAGTTTTATTTTTGTTTTTCAACATTTCCTTAGCAATTCGGGGTCTCTTCTGATTCCATACAAATTTCTGGATGATTTGCTCCAGCTCTTTGAAAAATAACGGTGGAATTTTGATCGGCATGGCATTAAAAGTATAGATTGCTCTAGGCAGTATAGATGTCTTAAGAATGTTTATTCTTCCAATCCAAGAGCATGAAATGGTCTTCCATCTTTTTTTGTCTTCTTCAATATCTTTAATGAGTGTTTTATAGTTCCTGGAATACAGATCATTTACCTCTTTGGTTAGGTTTATTCCCAGGTATCTTATCGTTCTTGGTAGTATAGTAAATGGAATCGATTCTCTGATTTCCCTTTCTGTATTTTCATTGTTAGTGTATAAGAAAGCCCCTGATTTCTGTACATTGACTTTGTATCCTGCCATGTTACTGAATTCCTGTATGAGTTCTAGTAGTTTGCGGGTGGAGTCTTTTTGGTTTTCCATATAAAGAATCATGTCATCTGCAAAGAGAGAGAATTTCACTTCTTCATTGTCAATTTGGATACCTTTTATTTCTCTTTGTTGTCTGATTGCTGTTGCTAGGACTTCTAATACTATGTTGAACAAGAGTGGTGAGAGTGGGCATCCTTGTCATGTTCCTGATCTCAATGGAAAGGCTGCAAGCTATTTCCCATTGAGGATGATATTTGCTTGGGTCTTTCATAGATAGATTTTATGAAGTTCAGGAATGTTTCCTCTATCCCTATACTTTGAAGCGTTTTAGTCAAGAAAGGATGGTGGATTTTGTCAAATGCTTTTTCTGCATCAATTGAGAGGAACATGTGGTTCTTCTCTCTTCTCATATTAATGTGTTCTATCACACTGATTGATTTGCGAAAGTTGAACCATCCTTGTAGCCCAAGAATGAATCACACCTGGTCATGGTGGATAATTTTTTTAATGTGCTGTTGGATCCTGTTTGCTAGGATCTTGTTGAGAATCTTAGCATCCATCGTCATCAGTGATATTGGTCTGAAATTCTCCTTTTTGGTCGGGTCTTTGCCTGGTTTTGGGATCAGGGTAATGCTGTCTTCATAGAAAGAGTCTGGAAGTTTTCCTTCTGCTTCAATTTTTTGAAACTGCTTCAGGAGAATAGGTGTTACTTCTTCTTTGAAAGTTTGGTAGAATTTCCTAAGGAATCCATCAGTTCCTGGGCTCTTGTTTTTTGGGAGGTTTTTGATCACTGCTTCAATCTTGTTCCTAGATATCGGTCTATTCAGGTTGTCAATTTCTTCCTGGTTCAATTTTGGGAGTTTATAGTTTTCCATGAATGCATCCGTTTCATCTAGGTTGCTTAGCTTATTGGCATATAACTGTTGATAATAACTTCTGATGATTGTTTCTACTTCCTTGGTGTAGTTGTGATCTCTCCCTTTTCATTCATAATTTTATTAATTTGGGCTTTCTCTCTTTTCTTTTGGATTAGTGTGACCAATGGTTTATCGATCTTACTGATTCTTTCAAAAAAGCAGCTTCTAGGTTCATTGATACGTTCTACTGTCTCTCTGTTTTCTACCTCATTGATATCAGGTCTAATCTCATTTATTTCCCTTCTTATGCGTGGAGGTGGTTTGATTTGTTGTTGATTCTCCAGTTCTTTAAGGTGTAGATACAGGTGGTGTGTTCTGGATTTTTCAATTTTTTGAGGGAGGCTTGGATGGCTATGTATTTCCCCCTTAGGACTGCCTTTGCGGTATCCCATAGGTTTTAGACATTGAAATCTGGATAGAGATTGCATTGAATCTATAGAACGTTTTTGTAGTATGGCTATTTTAAAAATATTAATTCTTCCAATCCACGAAAGTGGGACAGCTTCTGTTTATCTGTGTCTTTATAGAGTAGAGATCTTTCATCTTCTTGGTTAAGTTTATTTCTAAGTATTTTATCATTTGTAGACTATTGTAAATGAAATCATTTTTAAATTTCATTTTTACACAATTTGTTGTTATTGTACAAAAACACTCTTTTTTAATCATTTTTTAAATTTATTTTCAGCATAACAGTATTCATTGTTTTTATACCACACCCAGTGCTCCATGCAATCCATGCCCTCTCTAATACCCACCACCTGGTTCCCACAACATCCCACCCCCCCACCTCTTCAAACCCTTCAGATTGTTTTTCAGAGTCCATAGTCTCTCATTGTTCACCTCCCCTTCCAATTTCCCCCAAATGCCTTCTCCTATCTCCCCATGTCATCCATGCTATTTGTTATGCTCCACAAATAAGTGAAACCATATGATAATTGACTCTCTCTGCTTGACTTATTTCACTCAGCATAATCTCTTCCAGTCCCGTCCATGTTGCTACAAAAGTTGGGTATTCATCCTTTCTGATGGAGGCATAATATTCCATAGTGTGTATACACCACATCTTCCTTATCCATTCGTCCATTGAAGGGCATCTTGGTTCTTTCCAGTTTGGCAACCGTGGCCAGTACTGCTATGAACACTGGGGTACAGATGGCCCTTCTTTTTACTACATATGTATCTTTGGGGTAAAAACCCAGTAGTGAAATTGCGGGGTCATAGGGAAGCTCTATTTTTAATTTCTTGAGGAATCTCCACACTGTTCTCCAAAGAGGCTGCACCAACTTGCATTCTCACCAACAGTAGAAGAGGGTTCCCCTTTCTCCACATCCCCTCCAACACATGTTGTTTCCTGTCTTGCTAATTTTGGCCATTCTAACTGGTGAAAGATGATATCTCAATGTGGTTTTAGTTTGAATCTCCCTGATGGCTAATGATGATGAACATTTTTTCATGTGTCTGATAGCCATTTGCATGTCTTCAATGGAGAAGTCTGTTCATATCTTCTGCCCATTTTTTTGATATAATTATCTGTTTTGTGTGTGTTGAGTTTGAGGAGTTCTTTATAGATCCTGGATATCAATCTTTTGTCTCTACTGTAATTTGCAAATATCTTCTCCCATTCCGTGGGTTGCCTCAGACACATAGACCAGTGGAACAGAATAGGGAGCTCAGATATGGACCCTCAACTCTATGGTCAGTAAATCTTCGACAAAACAGGAAAATATATACAGTGGAAAAAAGACTGTCTCTTCAATAAATGGTGCTGGGAAAACTGGGCAGCTATATGTACAAGAATGAAACTTGACCATTCTCTTACACCGTACACAAAGATAAACCCAAAATGGATAAAAGGCCTCAATGTGAGACAAGAATCCATCAGAATCCTAGAGGAGAACATAGGCAGTAATCTCTTCGATATCAGTCACAGCAACTTCTTTTAATATCTCCAAAGGCAAAGGAAACAAAAGTGAAAATAAACTTTTGGGACTTCATCAAGATCAAAAGCTTCTGCACAGCAAAGGAAACAGTCAAGAAAATACAAAAAACACTCTTGATTTTTTGCATGTTAATTTTTTTCTTGCAATTTTACTGAATTGTTGATTAGATATAACAGCTTTTTGATGATGTCCTTAGAATCTTCTATATATAAAATCATGCCATCTGCAAATAGTCAATTTACTTCTTCCTTTCAGATTCTGATGGCTTTTATTTCTTTTTCTTGACATTTCTCCAACAAAGATTTCCAGTATTATGTTGAATAGGAGTGATAAGAATGGGCACCATTGTCTACTTCCTGATCTAAGGTGAAACATTTTCAACATTTCACTATTGAGTATATTAGCTGTGGGCTTATTATATATGGCCTTTAATATGTTGAGGGATGTTCTCTCTATATCTAATATCTTAAGAGTTTTTATTAAAACAGGTGTTGAATTTTTCCAGGTGTTTTTTCTGTGTCTATATTTTTTTCTAGTGCTTTATTTTTTTTTAATTTTTTTGAATTTCTTTTCAGCATAACAGTATTCAATTATTTTTTTTGCACCACACACAGTGCTCCATACAATCCATGCCCTCTACAATACCCACCACCTGGTTCCCCCAACCTCCCACCCCTGGCCCCTTCAAAACTCTCAGATTGTTTTTCAGAGTCCATAGTCTCTCATGGTTCACCTCCCCTCCCAATTTCCCTTAACTCCCTTCTGCTCTCCATCTACCCTTGTCCTCCATGCTATTTGTTATGCTCCACAAATAAGTGAAACCATATGATAATTGATTCTCTCTGCTTGACTGATTTCACTCATCATAATCTCTTCCAGTCCCGTCCATGATGCTACAAAAGTTGGGTATTCATCCTTTCTGATGGAGTCATAATACTCCATAGTATATACGGACCACATCTTCCTTGTCCATTTGTCCATTGAAGGGCATCTGGGTTCTTTCCACAGTTTGGCAACCGTGGCCAGTACTGCTATGAACACTGGGGTACAGATGGCCCTTCTTTTCACTACATCTGTATCTTTGGGGTAAATGCCCAGTAGTGAAATTGCAGGGTCATAGGGAAGCTCTATTTTTAATTTCTTAAGGAATCTCCACACTGTTCTCCAAAGTGGCTGCACTATCTTACATTCCTCCCAAAAGTGTAAGAGGGTTCCCCTTTCTCCACATCCTCTCCAACACACATTGTTACTGTCTTGTTAATTTTGGCCATTCTAACTGAAATAAGGTGGTATCTTAATGTGGTTTTGATTTGAATCTCCCTAGGCTAGTGATGATCAACATTATTTCATGTGTCTGTAGCCATTGGTATGCCTTCATTGGAGAAGTATCTGTTCATGTCTTCTGCACATTTTTTGACGTGATTATCTGTTCTGTGTGTGTTGAATTTGAAGAGTTCTTTACAGATCCTGGATATCAGCCCTTTGTCTGTATTGTCATTTGCGAATATCTTCTCCCATTCCATTGGTTGCCTCTTTTTTTTGTTGGCTGTTTCCTTCACTGGGCAGAAGTTTTTGATCTTGCAGAAGTCCCAAAAGTTCACTTTTGCTTTTGTTTCCTTTGCCTTTGGAGACATAACTTGAAAGAAGTTGCTATGCCCAATGTCAAAGAGCTTACTACCTATGTTCTCCTCTAGGATTTTGATAGATTCCTGCCTCACGTTGAGGTCTTTTATCTATTTTGAGTTTATCTTTCTGTATGGTGTAAGAGAATGGTCGAGTTTCCTTCTTCTAGATATAGCTGTCCAATTTTCCCAGCACCATTTATTGAAAAGACTGTCTTTTTTCCACTGTATATATTTTTCCTGCTTTGTAGAAGATTATTTGACCATAGAGTTGAGGGTCCATATCTGGGCTCTCTAGTCTGTCCCACTGGTTTATGTGTCTGTTTTTATGCCAGTACTATGTTGTCTTGGTGATCACTGCTTTATAGTAAAGCTTAAAATGAGGCAATGTGATGCCCCCAGTTTTTTTTTTTTATTTTTCAACATTTCTTTAGCAATTTCGGGTCCCTTCTGATTCCATGCAAATTTTAGGATTGTTTGCTCCAGCTCTTTGAAAATTGCTGGTGGAATTTTGATCGGAATGACATTGAAAGTATAGATTGCTCTAGGCAGTATAGATGTCTTAAGAATGTTTATTCTTCCGATCCATGAACATGAAATGGTCTTCCATCTTTTTGTGTCTTCTTCAATTTCTTTCATGAGTGTTCTGTAGTTTCTTGAGTACAGATCTTTTGCCACTTTGGTTAGGTTTATTCCCAGGCATCTTATGGTTATTGATGTTATAGGAAATGGAATCGATTCTTTAATTTCCCTTTCTGTATTTTCGTTGTTAGTGTATAAGAAATCAACTGATTTCTGTACATTGATTTTGTATCCTGCCACATTACTGAATTGCTGTATATGTTCTAGAAGTTTGGCGGTGGAGTGTTAATGGGTTTTCCATATAAAGTATCATGTCATTTGCAAAGAGACAGAGTTTGACTTCTTCACTGCCAATTTGAATACATTTTATTTCTCTTTGTTTTCTGAATGCTCTTGCTAGGACTTCTAATACTATGTTTAACAAGAGTGGTGAGAGAGGGCATTCTTGTCATGCTCCTGATCTCAAAGGGCAACCTGTCAGCTTTTTCCCATTGAGGATGATATTCGCTGTGGGTTTTTCATACATAGATTTTATGAAGTTGAGGAATGTTTCCTCTATTCCTATACTTTGAAGCATTTTAATCAGGAATGGATGCTGGATTTTGTCAAATGCTTACTCTGCATCTATTGAGAGGACCATGTGGTTCTTTGCTCTTCTCTTATTGATTTGTACTATCACATTGATTTGCAAATGTTGAACTACCCTTGCAACCCAGAGATAAATCCCTTCTGGTCATGGTGGATAATCTTTTTAATATACTGTTGGATTTTATTTGCTAAGATCTTGTTGAGAATCTTAGCATCCATATTCATCAGGGATATTGGTCTGAAATTCTCCTTTTTGATGGGGTCTTTGCCTGGTTTGGGGATCAGGGTAATGCTGGCTTCATCAAAAGAGTCTGGAAGTTTTCCTTCTGCTTCAATTTTTTTAAACAGCTTTGAAATAATAGGTATTATTTCTTCTTTGAATGTTTGGTAGAATTCCCAAGGGAATCTATCAGGTCCTTGGCTCTTGTTTTTTGGTAGGTTTTTGATCACTGTTTCAATCTTGTTACTATATATTGGTCTATTCTGTGTCTATTTTGATGATGATATGGGTTTTATTATTCCATTCTATTAGTGTGATGTATCACATTGATTGATATGTTGCACCATCCTTGCATCTGCTACCTAAATCCCATTCGATCATGGTAGATGATCATGGTAGGGCTACTGAATTTAGTAATTAGTATTTTATTGAGAATTTTTGCATCTATATTAATCAGAGACATTGTTCTATAGTTTTATATTTTGGTAGTGCCCTTGTGTAGTTTTGGTATCAGAATGACACTGTCCTCATAAAATCTCCGTTTGATTCTTTCGGAAAATTTTGTGAAAGATTTTTTTAAAAGATTTCATTTATTTATTTATTTATTTATTTTCAAGACAGAGACTGAATAAGAGAGAGTACAAGCTGGGAGGTACTTAGGGAGGGGAGAAGCAGGCTCCCACTGAGCAGAGAGCCCAATGTGGGACTCAATCCCAGGACCATGTGATCATGACCTGAGCCAAAGGCAGATGCTTAACCAACTGAGCAAACGCCCCCGCCAGGCATCCCAGAAAGATTGTTTTTAACTCTTTTTTAAATATTTGGTAAAATTCATCAGGGCAGCAGTCTGGGCCTGGACTGTTATTTTTTGGGAGGTTTATGCTATCTGATTCAATCTCCTTATTATTAATTTTTTATTCAGAATTTCTATTTTCCCCTGATTCAGTTTGTGTGTTTCTAAGAATTTTTGCTTGTTTGTTTCTAGGAATTTTTATATTTTTTCCTAGGTTTTCCAGTTTCTTGGTATATAGTTGTTTATAGAGTTAGATGAGTCCTGATGGATACTGGGAGAATCCATATCTCATATGGTAACTTGAGGGATTAAAGGCAAGATAAGAGAAAGAGAGAGGGGGAATAAAGAATATAGAGTCCTCATCTAATATTTGCCCTTCCACCAGACACTGTAGCAGAATACTTCAAGGAATTTCTATCTTGCTTATTTATCACTGCCAACTTTGTAAACTAAAATGTATGTGGGTGCCCACTGTAATGTAGGATAGCAAACAAGACATGGGGAGAAAGGCACCCTTGGCCACCATCTGGATATGTACCATTAGGCCACACCTTCGCTAACTGTACCCCCAAAGAGCTTGGAGTATATGTTCTTTGAAGACTCATTCAGGTACAGGATTTGCCTGTGAATGTAAGTAGAAACTACCATTGTTGTGGTTATTTACCTTGTCTCTCTATTTTTGTTTATTATTTTAATTATTTTAATTTTTTGTAAACATATAATGTATTATTAGCCCCAGAGGTACAGTTCTGTGAATCTCCAGGTTTACATACTTCACAGCACTCACCATAGCACATACCCTCCCCAATGTCCATAAACCCACCACCCTCTCCCAATATCCCTCCCCCCAGCAACCCTCAGTTTGTTTTGTGATATTAAGAGTCTCTTATGGTTTGTCTCCCTCCCGATCCCATCTTGTTTCATTTACTCTTTTCCTACCCCCAAACCTTCCATGTTGCATCTCCACTTCCTCATAGGAGGGAGAACATTTGACAGTTGTCTTTCTCTGTTTGACTTATTTTGCTAAGCATAATACCCTCTATTTCCATCCACATCATTGCAAATGGCAAGATTTCATTTCTTTTGATGGCTGCATAGTATTCCATTGTATATATGTATATATATATATATACATATACATATATATATATATATACACATATACATATATATATATGTATATCACTTCTTCTTTATCCATTCATCTGTGGATGAATATCTAGGTTATTTCCATAGTTTGGCTGTTGTGGACATTGCTGCTATAAACATTTGGGTGCACATACCCCTTTGGATCACAACATTTGTATCTTTAGGGTAAATACCCAGTAGGCAATTGCTGGGTCATAGTGTACCTGTGTTTTCAACTTTCTGAGGAACCTCCATGCTGTTTTCCAGAGTGGTTGCACCAGCTTGCATTCCCACCAACAGTGTAGGAGGGTTCCCTTTCTCCGCATCCTCATCAGCATCTGTCATTTCCTGACTTGTTAATTTTAGCCATTCTGACTGGTGTGAGGCGGTATCTCATTGTGGTTTTGATTTGTATTTCCCTGATGCCAAGTGATGTGGAGCACTTTTTCATGTGTCTGTTGGCCATCTGGATGTCTTCCTTGCAGAAATGTCTGTTCATGCCCTCTGCTCATTTCTTGAAGGGATTATTTGTTCTCTGCGTGTCGAGTTTGTTAAGCCCTTTGGATACTAGCCCTTTATCTGATATGTCGTTTGTAAATATCTTCTCCCATTCTGTCAGTTGTCTTTTGGTTTTGTTAACTGTTTCTTTTGCTGTGTAAAAGCTTTTGATCTTGATGAAATCCCAATAGTTCATTTTTGCCCTTGCTTCCCTTGCCTTTGGCGATGTTCCTAGGAAGAAGTTGATGTGGCTGAGGTCGAAGAGGTTGCTACCTGTGTTCTCCTGAAGGGTTTTGATGGATTTCTTTCTCACATTGAGGTCCGTCATCCATTTTGAGTCCATTTTCATTTGTGGTGTAATGAAATAGTCCAATTTCATTTTTATGCATGTGGCTGTCCAATTTTCCCATCACCATTTGTTGAAGAGGCTGTCTTTTTTTTCCATTGAACATTTTTTCCTGCTCTGTTGAAGATTAGTTGACCATAGAGTTGAGGGTCTATTTCTGGGCTCTCTATTCTGTTCCATTGATCTATGTGTCTGTTTTTGTGCCAGTACCATACTGTCTTGATGATGACAGCTTTGTAACAGTGATTGAAGTCCGGGATTGTGATGCCACCAACTTGGCTTTCTTTTTTCAATATTCCTTTGGCTATTCGAGGTCTTCTCTGGTTCCTTAAAAATTTTCAGATTATTTGTTCAATTTCTTTGAAAAAAAATGGATGGGATTTTGATAGGAATTGCACTAAATGTGTAGAATGCTTTAGGTAGCATAGACGTTTTCACAATATTTGTTTTTCTAATCCATGAGCATGGAACATTTTTCCATTTCTTTGTGTCTTCCTCAATTTCTTTCATGAGTACTTTATAGTTTTCTGAGTTTAGATTCTTTGCCTCTTTGGTAAGGTTTATTCCTAGGTATCTTATGGTTTTGGGTGCAATTGTAAATGGGATTGACTCCCTAATTTCTCTTTCTTCTGTCTTCTTGTTGGTGTAAAGAAATGCAGCTGATTTCTGTGCATTGATTTTATATCCTGACACTTTACTGAATTCCTGAACTAGTTCTAGCAGTTTTCGAGTGGAGTCTTTTGGGTTTTCCACATATAGTATCATATCGTCTGTAAAGAGTGATAGTTTGACTTCTTCTTTGCCGATTTGGATGCCTTTAATTTCTTTTAGTTGTCTGATTGCTGAGGCTAGGACTTCTAGTACTATGTTGAATAGCAGTGGTGATAATGGACATCCCTGCCATGTTCCTGACCTTAGCGGAAGAGCTTTCAGTTTTTCTCCATTGAGAATGATATTTGTGGTGGGTTTTTCATAGATGGCTTTGATAATATTGAGGTATGTGCCCTCTATCCCTACACTTTGAAGAGTTTTGATCAAGAAGGGATGCTGTACTTTGTCAAATGCTTTTTCAGCATCTATTGAGAGTATCATATGGTTCTTGTTCTTTCTTTTATTAATGTATTGTATCACATTGATTGATTTGTGGATGTTGAACCAACCTTACATCCCTGGAATAAATCTCACTTGGTCGTGGTGAATAATCCTTTTAATGAACTGTTGAATCCTATTGGCTAGTATTTTGGTGAGAATTTACGAATCTGTGTTCATCAAGGATATGGGTCTGTAATTTTCTTTTTTGATGGAATCTTTGTCTGGTTTTGGGATCAAGGTGATGCTGGCCTCATGAAATGAGTTGGGAACTTTTCCTTCCATTTCTATTTTTTGGAACATTTTCAGGAGAATAGGAATTAATTCTTCCTTAAATGTTTGGTAGGATTCCCCTGGGAAGCCATCTGGCCCTGGGCTTTTGTTTGTTTGGAGATTTTTGATGACTGTTTCAATCTCCTTACTGGTTATGGGTCTGTTCAGGTTTTCTATTTCTTCCTGGTTCAGTTGTGGTAGTTTATATGTCTCTAGGAATGCATCTATTTCTTCCAGATTGTCAAATTTGTTGGCGTAGAGTTGCTCATAGTATGTTCTTATACTTGTTTGTATTTCTTTGGTGTTGGTTGTGATCTCTCCTCTTTTATTCATGATTTTATTTATTTGGGTCCTTTCTCTATTCCTTATGATAAGTCTGGCCAGGGGTTTATCAATCTTATTAATTGTTTCAAAGAACCAGTTCCTAGTTTTGTTGATTTGTTCTATAGTTTTTTTTTTGGGGGGGGGAGGGGGTTCTATTTCATTGATTCTGCTCTGATCTTTTTTATTTCTCTTCTCATGCTGGATTTAGGCTTTCTTTGTTGTTCTTTCTCCAGCTCCTTTAGGTGTAGGGTTAGGTTGTGTATTTGAGACCTTTCTTGTTTCTTGAGAAAGGCTTGTACCGCTATATATTTTTCTCTCAGGACAGCCTTTGCTGTGTCCCACAGATTTTGAATCATTGTGTTTTCATTATCATTTGTTTCCATGATTTTTTTTCAATACTTCTTTAATTTTCTGGTTGACCCATTTATTCTTTAGAAGGATGCTGTTTAGTCTCCATGCATTTGGGTTCTTTCCAAATTTCCTCTTGTGATTGAGTTCTAGCTTCAGAGCATTGTGGTCTGAAAGTATGCAGGGAATGATCCCAATCTTATGATACTGTTTGAGACCTGATTTAGGACCCAGGATGTGATCTATTCTGGAGAATGTTCCATGTGCACTAGAGAAGAATGTGTATTCTGTTGCCTTGGGATGGAATGTTCTGAATATATCTGTGATGTCCATCTGGTCCAATGTGTCATTTAAGGCCTTTATTTCCTTGTTGATCTTTTGCTTGGATGATCTGTCCATTTCAGTGAGGGGAGTGTTAAAGTCCCCTACTATTATTGTATTATTGTCGATGTGTTTCTTTGATTTTGTTATTAATTGGTTTATATAGTTGACTGCTCCCATGTTAGGGGCATAGATATTTAAAATTGTTAGATCTTCTTGTTGGACAGATCCTTTGAGTATGATATAGTGTCCTTCCTCATCTCTTATTATAGTCTTTGGCTTAGAATATAATTGATCTGATATAAGGATTGCCACTCCTGCTTTCCTGATGTCCATTAGCATGGTAAATTGTTTTCCACCCCCTCACTTTAAATCTGGAGGTGTCTTTGGGTCTAAAATGAGTTTCTTGTAGGCAGCATATTGATGGGTTTTGGGTTTTTTTTTTTTTTTATCCATTCTGATGCCCTATGTCTTTTGATTGGGGCATTTAGCCCATTTACATTCAGGGTAACTATTGAGAGAGATTAATTTAGTGCCATTGTATTGCCTGTAAGGTGACTGTTACAGTATATTGTCTCTTTTCCTTTCTGATCTACTACTTACAGGGTCTCTCCTTGCTTAGAAGACCCCTTTCAATATTTCCTGTAGAGCTGGTTTGGTGTTTGCAAATTCTTTCAGTTTTTGTTTGTCCTGGAAGCTTTTAATCTCTCCTTCTATATTCAATGATAGCCTAGCTGGATATAGTATTCTTGGCTGCATGTTTTTCTCGTTTAGTGCTCTGAATATATCGTGCCAGTTCTTTCTGGCCTGCCAGGTCTCTGTGGATAAGTCCGCTGCCAATCTAGTATTTTTACCATTGTATGTTACAGACTTCTTGTCCCGGGCTGCTTTCAGGATTTTCTCTTTGTCGCTAAGACTTGTAAATTTTACTATTAGGTGACGGGATGTGGACCTATTCTTATTGATTTTGAGGGGTGTTCTCTGCACCTCCTGTATTTTGATGCTTGTTCCCTTTGCCATATTAAGGAAATTCTCTGCAATAATTCCCTCCAATATACCTTCTGATCCCCTCTCTCTTTCTTCTTCTTCTGGAATCCCTATTATTCTAATGTTGTTTCATCTTATAGTATCACTTATCTCTCGAAATCTCCCCTCGTGGTCCAGTAGTTTTTTGTCTCTCTTTTGCTCAGCTTCTTTATTCTCTGTAGACCAAATGAAGACTAAATGGTCTTCTATATCACTAATTCTTTCTTGTGCCTCATTTATCCTAGCACAAAAAGCCTCCATTTTTTATTGCACCTCATTAATGCCTTTTTTTAATTTCAACTTGGTTAGATTTTTGTTCTTTTATTTCTCCAGAAAGGGCTTTTAGTTCTCTGGAGAGGGTTTCTCTAATATCTTCCATGTCTCTTTCGAGCCCAGCTAGAACCTTGAGAATCATTTTTCTGTACTCTAGATCTCACATATTACCAATGTCCTTATTGATTAAGTCCCTAGCCTTTGGTACTGTCTCTTGTTCTTGTTTTTTTGTGGTGAGTTTTTCCACTTTTCATTTTGTCCAGAATATATATATATATATATATATATTAGACTGGTGACTAGAACAGGGTCACCCACTTAATTTTGGGAGTATTTTGGTCTCTTAGAAGAAACTACCTCCCAAAATTTTAAAGAATGAAAAACATATATAAGGGAAAGCACAAGGAAATGATGGAATATGCCTATAATGATGAAAAAAAATTTTTTTTTAATTTCTAAAAAGGGAGTTGATAATGTAAGTTGTTTGGGAGAATAAAGAAAAAGAAGGTGCAGAGAATTTCCTCGGACTGGAGACTAGGACAAGCCTGGTGCTAGATTTAGGGTGTATTTTGATGTATTAGAAGAAGTTGTACCCCAAATTTTTTAGAAGAAAAAACCCTATGTGTATACAAAAAATAAATTTAGATACAATGAAGGATAAAATATGACTATAATAATGAAGGTCCAAAATATTTTTTAATGAAAGATATTGTTAAGATAAATTAGTTAAAATACGTTAAAGAGGAAAGGGTAAAAGTTAAAAAAATTAGCTGAAGAAAAAAATAAAATTAAAAATAGTTAATAGTTAATTAACTTTACAAGACTAAAGAATCATGGGGAGAAAGCCATGAATTCCATGCTTTGCTTTCTCCTCCTCTGGAATTCTGGTGTTCTCCTTGGTAAGTGAACTTGGTCTTGGCTGGATTTCTTATTGATCTTCTGAGGGAGGGCTTGTTGTAGTGATTCTCAAGCGTCTTTGCCCGAGGCAGAATTGCACCGCCCTTACCAAGGGCCAAGCTATGTAACCTGCTCGGGTTTGATTTAGGTAGCTTTTGTTCCCTTAACACTTTCTGTACACTTCCAGAGGACCAGAATGAATGGCAGCCTCCTAATCTCCAGCCCAGAGAAGCTGAGAGTTCGGGGCCACTCTCAGTGCGCCGTCAGAGAAAAGCACTCAATCACTCCCGTCGCCCTGGCCTCCAGCTGCACTCTGACCTCACCCAGCCTGTGACCAAGTGTCTCTGTCTCTGGCACACAACTCCACCTGGAGTCTCCGAACCCTGCAGATACCTGAGCTCTTCAGATGGGGGGTCTCCCCAGATCTTGTAAGGACCCCTCTCACAGAGCAGTGGCCTGTGCCACAGATTACAGTTCAAGGTAACCCCGAGTTAAAAGCTCACTCCTTGGCTCTGTCTCTGTAGCCAGCTTCCCTGCTCTAATACCTGTGAGCTCTGTGACACTCAGACACCCCTGATCCTTCTATGACTCCGTGGGACCTGGGGCCATGCTGTCCCCACATGGGCTTCACCCCAGTTTAGCCTCTGGAGTGATGTCCCTCAGTGGAACAGACTTTTATAAAAGTCCTGATTTTGTGCTCTGCTACTCTGCCACTTGCTGGGATCCGGCCCCTCCCCCGGAGGTCTATCTTCCCATTGCTTTGGATTCACTTCTCCAACGGTGAAGTGATTTTCTGTTTCTAGAATTGTTGCTCTTCTTCTCTTCAATCTCCTGTTGGATTTGTAGGTGTTCGGAATGGTTTGATAAGCTATCTAGCTGATCTCCTGCTACCTCATGTCGTCTCAACCTGTTACTTCTCCGCCATCTTGACTCCTCACCACCTTGCTCCTGTTTTTAAGTCTGGCTCAGGTTTTATCAATTTTATTTATTTTTCGATAAACCAGCTCTTGTTCCATTGATCTCTTGTACTGTGGGTTTTTTATTTTGTTTCTATATCATTGATTTCTGTAATAATCTTTATTATTTCCCTTCTACTGATTGCTTTAGGTTTTATTGGCTTTTCCTTTTCTAGTTCCTTTACATTAAAAGTTAGGTTGTGTATTTGAGACTTTTCTTGCTTCTTGATGTAGGCCTGTATTGCTATGTCCTTCCTTCTTCTGACTGCTTTTTCTGCATCACAAAGGTTTTGGACTGTTGGGTCTTCATTTCTTTTTGCCTCCAAGTATTTTTTTTTCTTTTTTCTTTAATTTCATTGTTGATCCCTTCATTCTTTAGTAGGATGTTCTTTAAGCTCCGTGTATTTGTGGTCTTTCCAAATTTTGTCTTGTGGTTTACTTCAAGTATCATTGTTTTGTGGTCTGAAAATACACATGGTATGATTCGTTTTTCTGTATCTATTGAGGTCCGATTTGGGACCTCGTATGTGATGTATTCTGGAGAGTGTTCCGTGTGCACTTGAGAATAATGTGTGTTCTGCTGCTTTAGGAAGAAATGTTGTGAGTGTACCTGTTAAAGCCATCTGGCTCAGTGTGTCATTCAAAGCTTTAGTTTCCTTGTTGATTTTCTGTGTAATGCTTTGCCCATTGTTCTGAGTAAGGTCTTAAAGTCCCCTACTGTTATTTTATTACTATCAATGAATTCCTTTATGTTTGTTGTGAATTGACTTATACATTTATGTGTTCCCAAGTTTGAGGCATAGTTGTTTACAATTGTTAGATCTTCTAGTTGGATATACTCCTTTATTATGATATAGTGCCATTCTTTATCTCTTCTTACAGCCTTTGGTTTGAAATATGCTTTGTCTGAAGTAAGTGCAGGTACTCCAGGGTTATTTTGATGTCCATTAACCTGATAAATTGTTCTCCATCTCCTCTCTTTCAGTCTATAGGTGTTTTTAGATCTAACATGAATCTCTTGTAGCCAGCATATAGATGGGCCCTGTTTGGTCATCTATTGTGATACCCTATGTCTTTTGATTGAAGCTTTTAGGCCATTTACATTCAGAGTGATTATTGATAGATAAATTTAGTGCCATTGTGTTAAGGGAAAATGAGAGTTTCTGGAGATTTTCTCTATTCCTTTCTGGTTTTTGTTTTCTTTCCCAATAAGTCCCCTCCAATATTTCTTGGAGGGCTCATTCAATGGTCATTAACCTTTAGCTTTTGTTTGTTTATCTTTCCTTCTGTTGTGAGTGGCACCCTTGCTGGATAAAGTATATTTCACTGCATTTTTAAAAATTATTTAATTTTTTATTTCTTTTCAGCGTAACAGTATTCATTGTTTTTGCACCACACCCAGTGCTCCATGCAATCCCTGCCCTCTCTAATACCCACCACCTGGTTTCCCCGACCTCCCATCCACCGCCCCTTCAAAACCCTCAGATTGATTTTCAGAGTCCATAGTCTCTCATGGTTCACCTCCCCTTCCAATTTCCCTCAACTCCCTTCACCTCTCTAACTCCCCTCGTCTTCCATGCTATTTGTTACGCTCCACAAGTAAGTGAAACCATATGATAATTGACTCTCTCTGCTTGACTTATTTCACTCAGAATAATCTTTTCCAGTCCCGTCCATGTAGCTACAAAAGTTGGGTATTCATCCTTTCTGGTGGAGGCATAATACTCCATAGTGTATATAGACCACATCTTCCTTATCCATTCGTCCGTTGAAGGGCACCTTGGTTCTTTCCACAATTTGGCGACCACTGCATATTTTTTTTCCCATTCAGCATGTTGAATATATCATGCCACTGTCTTCTGACCTGTCAATTTTCTGTGAATGGATTTGCTGCTAACCTTACTTGTCTTTCCTTAGGTAAGGAATTTCTTTTCCCTTGCTGCTTTAAGTATTTTTTCCTTATTTCTATAGTTTACAAATTTTACTATGTCTTGGAATTGGTTTGATTTTGTTGATTTTGAGGGAGATTCTCTGTGACTCCTGGGTTTAGATGTTTTTTTTCTTCCCCAGATTAGGGAATTTTTAAGCTGTAAGTTCCCTAAAGAAGACTTTTTCCTCTCTTTTCCATTCCTTCTTCTTCTGGGACTCTTATGATACAAATGATGTTACACTTTATAGAGTCATTGAGTTCCCTAAGTCTGTATTTGTGATCCAATGTTTTTCTTTCCCTCTTCTTTTCAGTTTCACTATTTTCTATAATTTTATCTTCTTTATCTCTTATTCCTTCCTCCTCCAACCTTATGATCATTACATCAATGTTGGCTTTGTGTCTCAGTTACAGCATTTTTTAAATTTTAATTTTAATTTTGACCTGACTACTTTTTAGTTTTGTTTTTTTCTTTAATCTCTGCAATAAGGGACTCCCTAATGTCTTTTATGTTCTCAAACCCAGATAATATCCTCTGCCTCTGCCCTCCTTTGGCATGAGAGTACTTGCTATACTTGCCAGGCTCAACATCAGCAATGACATGGGCTTCTAAAAGTCCAGATTTTGAGCTGCTGCTTACAAAAACTTGCAATAATTACCCCCTTATCATTTCACCCATCAGTTGTTTTGGGGAAGTATTTTTTGGTGCAATCCTTTGCACAGTGCTCTTGCTCTCTCCCTCTCTCTTTTGTTCTCTTCTCTCCATGGTCAGGGTTTCCTCCCCTCCGTAGCACCCATGATTTTGATATTTATCTGTCTGAGTTTCAGTGATGAGGTGAGTGTAGAGTCCCTACTACTCCATCATCTTCTATCACAAACACTGACCCATTCATTGTTTAGTAGTATCTTGTTTAACTCCATGTATTTGTATCATTTCCATTTTTTTTTCCTGTGGATGACTTAATTTCATAGAATTGTGGTCAGAAATTATGCATGGCATGTTCTCAATCTTTTTGTACTTTTTGAGGACTGAGTTTTGAGTTAGTATGTGATCTGTTCTGGAGAATGTTTCATGTGTATATGAAAAGAATGTGTATTATGCTGTTTTAGGATGGAATGTTCTGAATGTATCTGTTAAGTCCATGTGGTACTGTGTGTCTTTCAAAGCCATTGCTCTCTTGTTGACTTTATGTTTAGATAATCTCTGTGTGCATTTAAGTGTGAAGTTAAAGTCCTCTACTATTGATAAAGTCCCAAAAGTTCATTTTCGCTTTTGTTTCCTTCGCCTTGGAGACATATCCTGAAAGAAGTTGTTGTGGGTGATATCGAAGAGGTTACTGCCTATGTTCTGCTCTAGGATTCTGATGGATTCCTGTCTCACATTGAGGTCTTTCATCCTTTTTGAGTTTATCTTTGTGTACGGTGTAAGAGAAGGGTTGAGTTTCATTCTTCTACATATAGCTGTCCAGTTTTCCCAGCACCATTTATTGAAGAGACTCTTTTTTCCACTGTAATTTTTTTCCTGCTTTGTCAAAGATTATTTGACCATAGAGTTGAGGGTCCATATCTGGGCTCTCTACTCTGTTCCACTGGACTATGTATCTGTTTTTATGCCAGTACCATGCTGTCTTGGTGATCATAGCTTTGTAGTAAAGCTTGAAATCAGGTAATGTGATGCCCCCAGTTTTATTTTTGTTTTTCAACATTTCCTTAGCAATTCGGGGTCTCTTCTGATTCCGTACAAATTTTAGGATTATTTGATCCAGCTCTTTGAAAAATACCAGTGGAATTTTGATCGGAATGGCATTAAAAGTATAAATTGCTCTAGGAAGTATAGATGTCTTAAGAATGTTTATTCTTCCGATCCAAGAGCATGGAATGTTCTTCCATCTTTTTGTGTCTTCTTCCATTTCTTTCATGAGTGTTCTGTAGTTCCTCGAGTACAGTTCCTTTACCTCTTTGGTTAGGTTTATTCCCAGGTATCTTATAGTGCTATAGCAAATTGAATTGATTCTCTAATTTCCTTTTCTGTATTTTCATTTTTAGTGTATAAGAAAGCTACTGATTTCTGTACATTGACTTTTTATCCTGCCACGTTACTGAATTGCTGTATGAGTTCTAGTACTTTGGGGGTGGAGTCTTTTGGGTTTTCCATATAAAGCATCATGTCATCTGCGAAGAGAGAGAGTTTGATTTCTTCATTGTTAATTTGGATACATTTTATTTCTCTTTGTTGTCTGATTGCTGTTGCTAGGGCTTCTAATACTATGTTGAACAAGAGTGGTGAGAGTGGGCATCCTTGTCGTGTTCCTGATCTCAACAGGAAGACTGCGAGTTTTCCCATTGTGGATGATATTTGCTGTGGGTCTTTCATAGATATATTTTATGAAGTTCAGGAATGTTCCCTCTATCCCTATACTTTGAAGCGTTTTAATCAGGAATGGATGCTGGATTTTGTCAAATGCATTTTTTGCATTAATCGAGAGGACCATGTGATTCTTCTCTCTTCTCTTAGTGACTTGTTGTATCACATTGATTGATTTGCGAAAGTTGAACCATCCTTGTAACCCAGGGATGAATCCCACCTGGTCATGGTGGATAATCTTCTTAATGTGCTGTTGGATCCTGTTTGCTAGGATTTTGTTGAGTATCTTAGCATCCATATTCATCAGTGATATCGGTCTGAAACTCTCCTTTTTGATGTGCTCTTGGCCTGGTTTGGGTATAAGGGTAATGCTGGTTTCATAAAAAGAGTCTGGAAGTTTCCCTTCTTCTTCAATTTTTTTGAAACAGCTTCAGGAGAATAGGTGTTATTTCTTCTTTGAAAGTTTTGTAGAATTCCCCAGGGAGTCCGTCAGGTCCTGGGCTCTTGTTTTTTGGGAGGTTTGTGATCACTGCTTCAATGTCATTACTAGGTATTGGTCTATTCAGGTTGCCAATTTCTTCCTGGTTCAATTTTGGGAGTTTATAGTTTTCCAGGAATGCATCCATTTCATCTAGCTTGCTTAACTTATTGACATATAACTGTTGATAATAACGTCTGATGATTGTTTCTACTTCCTTGGTGTTAGTTGTGATCTCTCCCTTTTCATTCATAATTTTATAAATTTGGGCTTTCTCTCTTTTCTTTTGGATTAGTGTGGCAATGGTTTATTGATCTTATTGATTCTTTCAAAAAACCAGCTTCTAGTTTCATTGATACATTCTACTGTATCTCTGGTTTCTACCTCATTGATCTCAGCTCTAATCTTGATTATTTCCCTTCTTATGTGTGGAGTTGGTTTGATTTGTTGTTGATTCTCCAGTTCTTTAAGGTGTAGAGACAGCTGGTGTATTCTGGATTTTTCAATTTTTTTTTTGAGGGAGGCTTGGGTGGCTATGTATTTCCCCCTTAGGACGGCCTTTGCTGTATCCCATAGGTTTTGGACTGAAGTGTCTTCATTCTCATTGGTTTCCATTTGTGTTGACGTTTGTACTGACATCGTGTTACCTTTGAAGTCTTTCTTTCTGTAGATTGTCTCTATATTTCTGTTCAATGCTATTCTTAGGATTTTTCCCCTTTTATAGATCCCCCCTTATTATTTCATGCAGTGTCGGTTTGGTGGTTGCATAGTCTTTTAAGCCTTGCCGGTCTTGGAAACTCTTTATATCTCCATCCATTTTGATTGTCAGTCTTGCTGGATAAAGTATTTTTGGCTGCATGTTCTTCTCATTTAGTGCCCTGAATTGTTTCAGTTCTTGTTTGATCTCCTGGTTGATCCAAGCATTCTTAAGCAAGGTGGTCTTTAGCTTCCAGGTGTTTGAGCTCCTTCCAAACGTTACCTTGTGATTGAGCTTCAGTTTCAAAGCATTGTGATCTGAGAATATGCAAGGAAAAATCTCATTCTTTTGGTATAGGTTGAGTCCTGATTTGTGACCCAGTATGTGGTCTATTCTGGAGAAGGTTCCATGTGCACTTGAGAAGAATGAGTATTCTGTTTTTTTAGGGTGGAATGTTCTGTACATATCTATGTGGTCCATCTGGTCCAATGTGTCATTCAATGCTCTTGTTTCTTGGATGATATATTACTGAGAGAGGCATGTTAAGATCTCCTACTATTAATGTATTCAAATTAATATGACTCTTTATCTTGGTTAATAATTTTCATATGTAATTGGCTGCTCCCATATTGGGGCATAGATATTTACAATTGTTAGATCATCTTGGTGGATAGTTCCTTTTAGAATGATGTAGTGTCCTTCTGTATCTCTGTCTACAGTCTTTAGTTTAAAATCTAATTTGTCTGATATGAGAATTGCTACCCCGGCCTTCTTTTGAGGCCCATTGGCATGAAAGATGCTTCTCCATCCCTTCACTTTCAGTCTGGGTGTATCTTTAGGTTCAAAATGGGTCTCTTGTAGAAAACATATGGATGGGACCTGTCTTTTTATCCAATCTCCAACCCTTTGTCATTTTATGGGCACATTTCGGCCATTCACATGGAGAGTGATTATAGTTAGATACGTTTGTATTGACATCGTGTTACCTTTGAAGTCTTTCTTTCTGTAGATTGTCTCTATATTTCTGTTCAATGCTATTCTTAGGATTTTTCCTCTTTTATAGATACCCCCTTACTATTTCATGCAGTGTCGGCTTGGTGGTTGCATAGTCTTTTAAGCCTTGCCGGTCTTGGAAACTCTTTATATCTCCATCCATTTTGATTGTCAGTCTTGCTGGATAAAGTATTTTTGGCTGCATGTTCTTCTCATTTAGTGCCCTGAATATATCTTGCCAGCCTTTTTTGGCTTGCCAGGTCTCTGTGGACAGGTCTGGCATTATTCTGATGGGCTTTCCTTTGTACATAAGGAGCTTCTTTGTCCTAGCTGCCTTCAAGAGGGACTGCCTACAGTTATAATTCTTCATTCTGGCTATTAGGTGTCTCGAGGACTTTTGAAAATCTAGAATCTTGAGGGGAGACCTTTCTGCCTCTAGTACATGAGCGCTGGTTCCATTAGCGAGATTGAGTAAATTTTCATTGAGAACTTGTTCCACTATATCTTCTAGACTTCTTTCTTTCTCCTCCCCTTCAGGGATTCCAATCATTCTGACATTGGAATGTTTCATGGCATTATTTATTTCACTGATTCTGTTTTCGTGGCTTCTAAGCTGTTTGTTCCAGGCTTCTTCCTGATCCTTTCTCTCTATCTGTTTGTCCTCCAGATCACTAATTCTATCTTCTGTCTCAATTACCCTAGCTTTGAGAGAATTTAGATTAGATCAGAACTCATTGAGTGCATTGTGAACATCATCCCTGGTGTCTTTCAGTTCTGCCCTAATTAATTCCGTTTGGTCATCCATGGCTTTCTCCAACTTAGCTATTTCCTGGATAATTGTTAGCCTGAATTCCCTTTCCAACATATTGTCTATGTCAGTAGCCATTAGCTCTGTTGCAGAAGTCCCATCCTCTGAATTTTTCTTCTGTTGGGCATTTCTCCTCCTAGTCATTTTGGTGAGAGAAGGCTGAATAGCTGTAGCTGGATGTATCGACTGTGGTGCCGTCAAGGTGCGCCCTGGAACAATTCTGAGCAATCAGAAGTCTCCAACGAAGTGAAAGAAAAAAGAAAGAGAGGAAAAAAAAGAGAAAAAGTAAAAAAGGAGAAGAGACAGAGAGAGAGAGAGAGAGAGAGAGAGAGAGAAAGAAAGATTAAAGAGACGGCTCAGCCCAAACTGGCCCCAAGATAAGATTTATGACGTATAGAAACAAAAACAGACAAACAAAAAGACTGATAAAAGTATATGACAAGAGAGAAAAAATATATATGTATAAACAAAACAAACAAACAAAAAAAGAACCTCGTCTAAAAGAACCCAAAGTATAGGATTTATATACTATCAGGACAAACACATAAACACAGAAGCACTGGCGAAATAAAAAGATGGGAGACTGGTTATAAATTCTCAGTGTGGGCGAGGAAGGTTATTTTGATTCTTCCTCAATGTATCTTGATATCTTTGTTAAAGGACTCAACTTTCCTAAGATAAAGGGGGATTAAAAATTGGTTTACCTATTAGGGTAGCATTGATTGGGGAAAGGGGATTACCTTGTAGTTTAACTCTATATGAATATTAAAAAATAAAAATAAAAAAGAATATATTAAACTAAACTAAACTAAAATTTAATAAAATTACAAAATAGAAAAGCAAAAGAAAAGCTCGTGTGTATGTATCAAGAAGTTCAGGTTAAAAGGTTATGATGGAATTTGATGTACTGGACATCTCACTGTGATGTTAAATAGGTTAAAAAATTATCTATATATAAAAAATGAATCAGAATAGTGGGTCCATATACACTATGGAGTATTATGCCTCCATCAGAAAGGATGAATACCCAACTTTTGTAGCAACATGGACGGGACTGGAAGAGATTATGCTGAGTGAAATCAGTCAAGCAGAGAGTCAATTATCATATGGTTTCACTTATTTGTGGAGCATAACAAATAGCATGGAGGACAAGGAGAGTTAGAGAGGAGAAGGGAGTTGAGGGAAATTGGAAGGGGAGGTGAACCATGAGAGACTATGGACTCTGAAATACAATCTGAGGGTTTTGAAGGGGCGGGGGTTCAGAGGTTGGGGGAACCAGATGGTGGGTATTGGAGAGGGCACGGATTGCATGGAGCACTGGGTGTGGTGTAAAAAACAATGAATACTGTTACGCTGAAAATAAATTTAATAAATTAAAATAAAAAGAATAGTGGGAACGAATTAAATATAAACGTTGTATCTGTGAAGTAGTGGTGGTTGTTCTCTTGTCGTCTTTTTATTTTTCTTTTTTTTCCTGGTTGGTTTTCTGGGGGAAGGCCTGCCACGTGGGTTTTCAGGTAATGTTCCCTGAGTTAAGTCCTCCTGCCCCCCTCAAGGGAGTGGGCTCTGAGGAAACCGGTTTTTCAGGCTTTTTTCTCTGGAGCTTTTTACGTTTGTTTGTTCGTTTTTTTTCTCTCGCCTTTAGAGCTTTTGATGGTTTTTGGAGGTTTAGAGGAAAGCAAACTGCACCCCGACCTCCCTCTCAGAGAGAAGACTCAGTCTGGTCCCCTCTATGTGCTGTGGAACATATAAGTTCCCCCTTGGCTGCTTGCAGAGCACGGTCTGAGTCACGGTCCCTGGGGATGCAGGAACTCCTGCCTGTACCCAAAACCACAACAGTGGTGGCTCTCTGGGAAGCTCCAGACTGCCAGAGAGGTTCCAAGCAGTGATTGCACTCTGAGATTTTCCAGCTGGCCCGGGTTGGGAGTGCCTGGTCTTTCCTGGTCCGAGAGCGCCGGGTTTGCTTGCACCTCTCTCAGGGGAGGGTGTGTGGCATGTGCGTCTCAGGCTCTGATTGATAGCATGGCACGGCACGTGGGTGGAGACTGCAAAAAGGCCCCTCACAGGACCCCACGTGCTCTCAGGCGTGCTGGCGTCTCAGGGACCAAGACCTGGTTTCTCCACCACACTCTCTCTGGCTCAGCACCGGGGGTGGCTGTACTGGTCCCAGGCACTTAAGCCCCTGTCCCTAACTGACCCAATTCCCACAACTTCCCCCCGCCATCTTTTGCTCTTTTTGAGTTCTTTCAACCAGACTCCAAGTTAATGTTGGTCGCCAGATGCAGGGCACTCTCGTATTGGGGTATTACTTTCCAATGAGTCTCCTCTGTTGGCTCTCTCCCCCTTTTGTTTATCTTCTGATGTCAGTCCAATGTTCCCATTCCACTTTACCTGCCCACTTGTGTCTTCTGCCCCCACAGAGATCCAGACGTGTATAATTCTGATCTCAGTCTGATTTCATGGGTGATCAGAGTTCTTTGGTGGGTAATCAGCTCGCTTTAGGGTACAGGTTGAAACGGCACCTCCTCCTACTTCCCCGCCATCTTGTCTCCCCCCATTGTATGGATGTTCTACAGGTTGTATATCCATACACCTACTGAAGAACATCTTGGCTGCCTCCAAGTTTTGGCAAATATGAATCAAGCCGTGATAAATACATGTGTACAGGTTTCTGTATGGGTATAACTTTTCAATTCATTTGAGTAAATACCATAGAGCATGATTGCCAAGCTGTCTTGTATCATTTTAGCTATATCATTTTTATTTCCACAAATTGGTGGAAGAGTGTTTCAGTGTCTCTATATCCTTACTAGTGCTTGGTGTTGTAATTGGTATTTTAACTATTGTAATAGGATTTTAACCATTCTAATTGTTGTAATTTGTAATTCCTTAAAAATACTTCATGTTGAGCATCTTTTCATATGCTTATTTGTCAACTGCATATCTTCTTTGGTGAGGGGTCTGTTGAGAACTTTTCCTCATTTAAATTTTTTTTTCTTACTGCTGAGTTTTTAGACTTCTTTATATATTTTGAAAACCAGGACTTTATCAGATATATGTTTACAGATATTTTCTCCGAGTCTGTGGCATCTCTTTTCATTCCCTCAACAGTGTATTTCACTGAGCAGATGTTCTTCATTTTAATAAAGTCCATATTTTCTATTTTTTTCTTTCATGGATCATGATTTCAGGTTTGTATCTAAGATCTCACTGCCAAGAAGACATGAACAGACAATTCTCCACAGAAGACATACAAATGGCTAACAGATGTATGAAAAAAATGCTCAACATCACTAGCTGTCAGGGTAATACAAATCAAAACTACAACAAGATACCACTTCACACTGGTCAGAATGGCTAAAAGTAACAACTCAGGAGACAACAGATTTTGGAGATGATATGAAGAAAGGGCAATTATGCATGGTTGATGAGAATGTAGACTAAACTGGTGCAGCCATTTTGGAAAACAGTATGGAAGTTCCTCAAAAAGTTAAAGATAGGACTATCTTTATCTCAAAAAGTTAAAGATAGAACTATCTTATCATCCTCCAATTGCACTATGAAGTATTTATCCAATGCACACAAACATCATGATCTGAAGGGGTGCTCTCCAGTATTTATAGCAACAATGTCCACAATAGCCAAAATATCTACAGAGCCCATATATCCATTGACAGATGAACAGTTAAAGAAGAGGTCAGCCATAAAAAGAATGAAATCTTGCCATTTGCAAGGACATGAATGCAACCAGAGAGTATTATGCTAAGCAAAGTAAGTCAGAGAAAGAAAAACACCATATGATTTCATTCATATGTGGAATTTAAGAAACAAAACAGATGAACATAAGAGAAGATAAGGAAAGATGAAAGAAAATAAGATGAAAACAGAGAGGGAGACAAATCATAAAAGACTCTTGACTCAAGAAAACAAACTGAGGGTTGCTGGAGGGCCAGTGGGTGGGGGATGAGATAATTGGTGAGGGGCTTCAAGGAGGGCACTTGATATAATGTGTTACATGCAACCAATGATGAATCACTAAATTCTACCCCTGAAACTAATAATACACTGTATGTTAACTAAATTTAATTTAATTTAATTTTTTTTAAATTAAAAATTAAAAATTAAAAAAGTCACTGCCATACTCAAGATCACCTTAATATTTTGGATATTTTCTAGGATTTTTGGTGGTAAAGTCACAATATATCTAGACTGTGCCTGATTCTCACTACTTCGACTCTCATACTGCCTGATTCAAACCACTCTCATCTCTCAAACACATCAAGCTTGCTTCTACTTCATGATTTTACCCTGTGTTTTTTTCCCAGCTTAGAATACTCTTCCTTTAGCTTCATGGCTCACTACCTCATTTCATTCAGTTCTCTATTACAATGTCACATGGTAAAGGTGATTTTCCTGATATCTCAAAAAACAAACCCTATCATTGTGTCCTTTTATCCCACTTCATTTTCAGGGCACTTGCTATCACCCAAAATGTTGCATATTTGTCTACTGCCCATCTACATGAAGGCAGGGTCCTTTTCTCATTTGTTTGTCCCTGTATCTCAGCCTCTGAACAGCCATGGAAACTAGCAGGTGCTCACTAAAAATACGTTGAACCAAAAAGTCAAAGTCACATGCCTGTATGTGTTTGAAAATGACACTTCCTGTTGGACTAGTAAACTGTGGTTATAGAGAACACACATGTGTGCATTCATAGCATATTGACAGACAATGTAGTGGAATGGTTAGGGACAGGACTCTGAAGTCAGACTGCCTGGGTTTGAACCCATGCTCCAAAACTTACTACCTGTGTTATTTTATTTCTCTGTTCCTCAGTTTCCTTGTCTGTAAAATGCAGATAATAATGCTTACCTCATAGTTTTTTTGTGAGCATTGAGTGAGTTAATAGATGAAAAACACTTAGAAAACAGCACCTGGTATACAGTAACCAATCTGTAAGTGCTTATTATCAACATTAAATCAACAAACATTTAAATGAAGAATTAAGTCAACAATCAATGCCTAGTCTGTGCAATGCCAGGTAGAGGACATAAAAGTGATGTGTAATATGTGGATCTGCTCTCAAAGACCTCATGTCTAGTGGCATAAGGCAAAGAGCTTTGAATGATGGGTCAGGATACCCAGGTTTGACACCTTCTACTGCTACCTAGAACTATGGAGTAGTAGGCTGAAATGGTCAACTGGTCCAATACCGTCCCCCTGCCAGACAGTTTAATACATAAACTCTCTTACTGCCTGCCAGACAAAGACAGACAGACAGACTCTGCTTGGCCACTTTCTGAACAAGGAGCTAACTCCCTAGCTAGGTGAGCCATGATACACTACTTGATTCTCTATACTTCAGTTTCTTATCTGTTTAATTGATGGCAAATAATATGGATATCAGAGACTTGGTGTGAACATTGAAAGAAAGCATTGTTGTGAATTTGTTAAGCACCCTCATACTTCAGCAGACTGTTCAGCAGGTTCAGAGAAGGTCATTTCAATGCAGTTGGATTAGCAGCCTTTCAAAAGGAGCAGGAGGTTCTGCTCCTATTTCTTGTGGTGCAGGTGTGCAGGGAGGTGGATGGCTGTGAAGCAGTGACCAGAGCTAGGATGATGAGCAAAAGATGGAGCCCGCATTCTCCTTTGGGATGGGGATAACGGGGATTATCTCAAACTCAGTGGTCTGGAGAGCAGATGAGGAAGGGTGAAGCTGTGCTGCCAGCTTTTAGCCCTCACAGAGATGCACATTTTCTGGGTGCTAGGCTGTGGCAAGTGGAAGTGTGGCAGCTGGAAATGGTTTACAGGAAACTGACAGTCAACTCCTGTACTAGGTCTGGCACACTCCCAGAATTTGCCAACTTGTTTACTGACACATGGATTTCTGCCTTGGACTAGAGGCATGCTGCCACAATAAGTCACCACATGTCTGTGGCAATCATAGCATAAGCTCAGGTTGCCAGCTATTAAGGACTGTTTGGTTGCACAGTTTCCTACTCTGTCCATGCCAACAGGATAAGAGAAAAGAGGGAGGAATGAGGTGAGAAGGTGCTCTGAAGGCCATGCATCTTTAGGGTTCACCCCAAAGGGACTAGATTCAGGAGGTATTATCTGATCTAGGGTCCTTCCCTATCACATTCAGAGCCTAACAAATATGGACTATTATTACTGCCTTTGGATGTTGATAGGCTGACCTCTGGTGCCATTGAGTATGCCAAGGGTATCAGAAACAAGGAGGGACAGTGGCAGTAGTGTTAATTAAGCCTTGGTCATGTTGTGTGGTCATGTTGCTGTTACATGTTAAATCCGGGAGTAGAAGGAAGTGGGTAGCATGAGAATGGTTTCAGACGCTTAATGTCATAGATCAGCTAGGATGCACCCAGTCCTTTTCTGAGTTTGGGAGATTAGTAAGAAAGAGTCTTACTCCTGGCTTCCAGGAGACTCCCTTCATGGGAGTCTGGCTCAAGAGGGACTGCTCAGCATAGCAGGCAGAGTTCTGAGCTGACAGCAACATAAATCATCAACTCTAAATTAGCCATTCAAGGATCATCAACGGATATTGGAGAGCTCACAGAATTCCTGTGAAAGCTGGAGAACATGACTTAGGGTTATATAGTCAAGGAAAATACCATAAAATCATGTCACAGGATTTTTCTGGTAAGAACATTACTTAGAGTTGCCCCATCTAGGCACTAGATGCTATGATTTTTATCACCAACACTGCTAGCACCGGACACTGATACCCTACTAGGTGACATTTTGATTCTTGAACTCATTATTGATATTATAGCACCACTGCTGTTCATGGTTACTTCTTCCTTGCCTCCAGAGCTCCAGAGTCAAAGTCTTGGTGGGTGCATCTTATTGACAGAGCCTAGGTCATTCTGGCCACAAGGAAGGATAAAAAGCAAGTATCTGCTATTTTCAACTTTTCTGGTAAGAAATGGGCTCTGCCTCCTACTAAGCCTCATCAGGAGGAAAATTCTCCAAACACAAGAAGTTCATATTTTAAGTGGCCAATAAAATGACAGATGGCTTCCATGCCAATATCACAGAAAAAATGCAGTTAAGGGGCAAGGCAGTGGTTTTCAAACTCTAAATTGCAACCTATTAGTGGCTCATGAAATCATTTTGGTGGGTTGCAGCTAGCATTTCAAAAAAAATATGAAAGCAACTTAATAGAATAGACACTATCAGAGTGCCTTTTATGTGGTAAGGCTGGTTCCTGAAACTTTTATTTGTTTTTTTTTTCTATTAGGTTGAACCTTACTGAAATCAAAATCATCTGTTTTTGACTTACAAAAAATATACAATTTTATATGATTCAACCTAATAGATTGGCAAACACAATGTGTTTTTTATAATTTTCAGTAAGAGTTTGAAAGCCACTGGGCTAAAGGATGGAACTGGATTGTATTAATGGCACCTAGAATTTAGAAAAAGACAAGTTGAAGATGCCTGGGAACTCAGTAATATGTTTCTAACTGGAAATGCAATGGCAGCTTCAAAGAATGAGAAGGCCCTTGAATGGCTTGCTGGAGGAAAGGGAACTGGAGCTGGTCTTTCTGAATGGCAAAGTCTGACTAATAGTGTAAGAGAAGAAGGAGCAAGGGCTAGAAGTATGTTCCAGTAAAGGGCAACAGCAATCTTGAGCCAGGACTCCAAGGTAATTATGAACCTAGAGTGAAGTGGTATTTTAGGGGTTGTGGTGAGGAACAAATCTAACCTCCACAGGGTCATTCTTCTTGGGACCAGGAGTGGCAAGGTGAGGCCAGGCTTTCCTCTTTGGCTTAGGTATGTGTAAGCATGCAGTATTGGTTAGGAGACATCTCAAATTCTAGAATTCCAGGGCTTTGGGGACTTCACTGAGATTATTTAGATAATTCATCTGCCTCTAGGCAGGCCTGCATTTAACCCTTCCCAGAGAAATGAAAATCTGTTTTTAAAGCTCTGCAGAGAAAAATATTCAACAGTCTCCTCTAGCAGCTTGTTTCACTGTTTAATAACTTCTTTGAGAAGTTCTTCTTCTTGTGTTATTCTACTTTGTATTATAATTAATGTTCTTATCTTAGTGCCCACAATGAATAGTACATATTTTAAGGAAAGGGGCTGTGTTCTTACTCTCCTTGTACAGAGCCCTGCACAAATGTGAATCAAATCTGTTGAATTTGTTCTGAAAACAGAGCCAGGGCTAAAGCATAGATGTTACAGGGAGGTTAATGATTATTCAACAGAACACATAACTTGTGAAAGGATTAGATATGACCACAAAGGAAACCCTCTGAGAGACATGAGTTTCCTGTTTCTCGAAGGGCGCAGATAGAACATGAGTGAGATGACATTGTTGTGATGCTTGTATAGTCGGGATTAGTGGAGGACCCTTATTTCCTTTGCCCTTGATTTTCTGTAAACCTCATTCTTCCCCCCCCCACACCCGATGAGTTGTGTGCCTCCAGATTGTTAAATCACCTGAATGATGAAAAGATGAAAAGCAGCCATCTTTGGTGAACAGATTGATGTCAGCCCTGGGAACAGGGCCTGAGTCTAACAGTCTCCCAAGCCCAGACAAAGCCATGTTTACAGAGTAGGAATTGTCAAAATAGTTTACAACTGTGGACTTCTTGCAAGACAAATTATTCTACCTAAATCATGTGTCATCCTTACTATAATTACTTGATCCACATAAATTAAGCTTGGAGGTACATAGAGAAGACATCATTTTGATCATTTTCCAGATGAGGTAAATGAGTTTCAGTAAGATTGGATACTGCCCAAGAACCAGGATTCCAAATCAGGGTTTCTGACTCCAAATCTAGTGTTGTTTCCTTACACATATTATATGTTCCTCTTACTATGAAAGAAGGAGTTGACCAGCTTGATGCTGTTTAAAAGAATCAGGACTAGGGGACAGAAATTATAGGAAGATAGATGTCAATATATAAGCAAAAAGTCCTGGCCAAGAGGTTTAACCATAGAGGGCTACCTCAAGAATTAGTGAGCTATCAATTGCACTACTGAGTATTTACCCTAAAGATACAAATATAGTGATCCAAAGGGGCATGTAGATCCAAAATTTATAGCAGCAATGTCCACAATAGCCAAACTATGAAAAGAACTTAGATGTCCATCAACAAATGAATGGATAAAGAAGATGTGATTATATATATATATATATATATATATAGAGAGAGAGAGAGAGAGCAATAGATATCTATATTTATATCTATATCTATATATGTATATAGAATGAAATACTATGGAATACTATGCAACCATCAAAAAACACAAAATCTTCCCATTTGCAATGACGTGGATGAAACTAGAGGGTATTATGCTAAGCGAAATATGTCAATCACAGAAAGATAATTATCATATGATCTTACTGATATGAGGAATTTAAGAAACAAGACAGAGGATCATAGGGGAAGGGAGGGAAAATCAACAAGATGAAACCAGAGAGGGTGACAAACCATAAGAGACTCTTAATCTCAGGAAACAAACTGAGGATTGCTGGAAGGGAGTCGGGGTGGGAGGGATGGGGTGGCTGGGTGATGGAAATTGGGAAGGTACGTGCTATGGTGAGTGCTGTGAATTGTGTAAAACTGATAAATCACAGACCTGTACCCCTGAAAAAAAATAACACATTATATATTGATAATTTAAAAAAAAAAGAATGAGTGAAATCCCCAATACCAGACAATAAAGACTGGAAGATTGCTTGCTGAAAATATTGAAGAGAGGATTCAAATCTGGAAGGAAACTGAGGACAGATGCTTTCTGATGCTGCCATAGACAGACCTACTGAATCACCCAGCTCTTATCGTAATTGGTCTTTAAGCCACCAGACAGAGGCCAGGTTTCTTTTTTTTCCCTGACCTCAATCCAGCTAGTTATCTTCTCCACCAATAAGGGCAATTTTCTAAGCCTTGTTGCCTAAACTGAAACACCTATTTCCTCTCATCTTCTCTTCTAGGAGCAATACCCTGGGCTCTACAGCACTTGTCTGGCATGTTCCTTTTGTTTCCCTTTCTCTTATTTATCCCCATTGAGACTTTGTTTATGGAATGGGTCTAGTATAAGATATTGTCATCTCTTCTTCCTGCTCTACCTTTGCTCTCTTTCCCACTGAACTCCCTCCCCACTGCCAGCCCCAATTCTCTCTACCCCTTCCCCCAAGCCAGCCTGGAGCTCCACAGCATGGCCTCAAGGTTTGCCAAATGATAATTTCCTCTTTATCATATTCCCATCTTTCTTCCACCCCTTCACTCTGACTTTAAGATTCCCCTAGTATCTTCATAGCGTCCACCTGAGGTGACTAGATTGAGAGTTCTCTTCAAATTTTAAATGGGAAAACCAAGGTCCCAAAAAGATAGGATGGGCCAGTTCTTCTACAATGGGGGTTGACGAACTTTTTCTGTAAGGGGTTGGATTATAGATATTTTAGGCTTTGAGAGCCACTGTGGTCATTTCTCTCCCCTCTCAACTTTCTTCTTTTACAATTCTTTAAAAAAATAAAAATCATTCTTAGCATGTCACCTTCCAAAAACAAGGTCCCTGGATAGATTTGGCCCAAACCCTAGGTTACCGACACCCATTGTAGTGGAATCTCTCAATCCAGGGCTCAACAGCCTTCACTGTCAAGAACTTCTCAACATCCAAATATGTCCCTTGTGGTGCAGTTTAAGACCATTTACCTTTGGTAAAAAATGTTTTTCTTTAAAAATGTGTTGTTATTATTCTTGTTTCTGTAAGTGCTCATCCCCTGCTGCTCTTGTTCATTTCTCAGATTTTTTTTTACTACCATTCTTTCCCACTCCCCAAGCAGCATGCCTTGATTTTTTCCCTTCACTTTTCCCTATATCATCCACCCACAAAACCATTTCTGAGGAAACCAAAATATAAGCAATTAGAAAATGAAGCTGAAGAGTGACTCTGGAACCACAGTCTAAATTATATTCAGACTGTTATCTGAATTCTATTAGGCTCTGAACCTATGGGTGGCAATGTGCTGGGTTTCCAGACTGAACTCCAAGTCTCCTTGTTATTAATTCCCCAAGATCTTTTCATGATTTTTTTCAGGACTCTCCTTTCTCATTTAAATTCTTACCACCCAGGCTGTCAGAGAAGCATGACATTTTATTCTATATTCCTTATCCTTTTCTTTTTCTTTTCTTTTTTTAAAAATAAACACAAGAACACTACTGATGTTTTCTTGGGAGGTTTCAAATGTAAGAAAGCATATATATTAGGTGTCTGCTATGTAATAGGTTCTGTGCTAGATACCTCCCACTTATGAACTTTAAGAATCATCATGAAAAAATTATTAGTATATTTTTAAAATATTTTTATTTATTTATTTGACAGGCAGAGATCACAAGTAGGCAGAGAGTCAAGCAGAGAGAGATAGGTGGAAACAGGCTCCCTGCTGAGCAGAGAGCCCGATGTGGGGTTCAATCCCAGGACCCTGGGATCATGAACAAGGCTGAAAGCAGAGGCATTAACCCACTGAGCCACCTAGAGGCCCCTAAAAAATTATTATCTTAATTTTCCACATGGTAAAACTGAGGTAGGGTGATTTAACTGAAGTCATGTAGCTAACAAGTAATAGAGCTGGGGAGTTCTCCCTACTATTTGGTTAAACCATATGAAATTGCTGTTTTTGTTGGTCAATGATGATCTAATATTGGGAATTTCATGTTTCAATCTAATAGAATGTAAAATCCATGAGAATAGGAGTGTTTTTCTCTTTTCTTTGCTGTTATATCTGAATAGCCTTGACTTGTGCTTGATCTATAATAGTGACTCAGTACATATTTGTTGAATGAGTGAATGGAAAGTTTTGTTTCTTTTTAAATTACACAACATCCCCATAAAGTGATGTTTCCCAAACTTTAGTCATTTTCTAACATCTACAATATTTTGTCATATTCACATACCTATGTGCCTTTGAAAATAATCTAATGGCTGTTGATCATACCCTAGTGGGTGTCTGCCACCTTTTGGACACTGCTTCCCCTAATACCCTCCTGGCTACAGAAAGGAGCAGGAGTGAATAAATGTAGCAAAACATACAAAAAGTTACCAGAGTTATTAAAAGGTCTAAAATGTAAATGGTCCTCAGGGCAAACAGCAAATGAAGATACATCTACTCAAGAAAAAAAGTGAAAATTTAGTAAGAAAGGTGATAGTCTGTGAACTAAGACCATTATCTCCCTTCTCTTAGCTCAGAGAGGCAGCGACCCCACTCCATACTCCTGCAGCCAAGAACAGACAGTTCCGTCTTCTTTTAGTTCCTCATTGGAAAACTTTCTTCTCAAGAGCAGCAGGATGTCAGCATTTTTCATCTTTCCTTCAGCAACCTATTGCAGGGACTAAATTCCAAGGCAAATAGAGTTAAGAAATGGGGCTTTCTGGGGCGCCTGGGTGGCTCAGTGTGTTAAAGCCTCTGTCTTTGGCTCAGGTCATGATCTCAGGGTCCTGGTATGGAGCCCCACATCAGGCTCTCTGCTCATTAAGGAGCCTGCTTTCCCTCCTCTCTCTGCCTGCCTTTCTGCTTGCTTGTGATCTCTGTCTGTCAAAAAAATAAATAAAATCTTTAAAAAAAAAAAGAAATGGGGCTTCCTAGTGCCGCACATCCTCTACTTGTAGAATGGAAGCTTTATATTAGGTACAGCATGCTGAGAAAACTGAGGCACTGGTCACCTTGCCCCAGCTCATAAGACTATGGTTCCACACTAGAAGCAAGTTGAGAAAACTGCAGACTTATTCTGTCCTTTCCACCAGTGTTTATCTCCTAGAATAGAGGTGCCACACAGACAGAAGCTTGCTGCTAGCCCCAGAGCCCTGTTTCAGATTGTGTCAGTGAGAGAAGTCCATAAACAGAACATTCTTAATCTCTTCCCAAAGGAATTAATGTCATTTTCAAAAAAGCATGGAGAAGTTAAAAACTAAGTGCACTCTCGAGAACAGTAGAGATTGTGGTGGAAGGCATTTGTAGGAAATTCAAAATATTAACTCTACTATAAGACAGCTAGTTTATAGAAGACAACTGGGGAGTAAGATAGTCAGCAGGAGCCCTCTGGGATCAGAACAAACATCAAACACTGACCTTAGAAACCATTTCTACAGAGGAAACACAATTTGACCAGATTAGTTTGTAGAGAAATTTATGCCTCACGGCATTATTGAAAACAGTTTGGTAATCAGCTGGCTGTCAAACATATGGGCAGTTCACAAATATGTGGCAATTAAACTATGTACCTAAATAAACAATGGGTAAAAGAAGAAATCAAAAGAGAAATTAGAAAATGTTTTGATATGAATGAAATTTAAGATATAACATGTCAAAACTTATAAAATTCATTTCTTAGATGGAAATTTATAGTTGCAACCTGCCTATATAAAGAAAGAAAACAGATTGCAAATCAGTTATCTAACCTTCCGTCTTAAGGCACTGCAAAAGAAGAATAAACTAAATTTAAAGCAAGCAATAGGAAGTAAATAATAATAATTAGAGTGAAAATTAATGAAATACAGAATAGAAAAACAATAGAGAAAATCAATGAAACCAAAATCTGATTACTTGGAAAGATCAACAAAATTGATAAACCTTTAACTAGAATGATCAAAATAAAAAGAGAGAAGACTCAAATTACTAGAATCAGAAATAAAAGAGAGATTACTAACAGCCTTATGGAAATAAAAAGTATTATAAAGGTCTATGATGAATAACTCTAAGCCAACAAATTGGATAAATTAGATGAAAAGGACAAAACTGTTTCAAGGAGAAATAACTAATCTGACTAGAACTGTAATAAATGAAGAGATTAAATTAATAATACAAAAACTACCACAAGAAAAGTCCAGATTCAGAGGGATTCATTGCTGAATTCTATCAAATGTTTAAAGATGAATTAATAACAATTATTTATAAATTCTCCCAAAACAATATAACAGAAGGTAATACTTCCCAACTCATTTCATGAGTCTAACATTATTCTGATAGCAAAGCCAGACAAACACAACACAGGGAAACTATAGACAAGTATCTCTTATGAATATGGATCTAAAAATCATCAAGCAAGCTAAATCCAGCATCACATAAAAAGTTATACACCATGACCCAGTGAGATTTATCTCAGGAATGAAAGACTGGTTTAACATTTGAAACTCAATTAATGTGATACTTCATATCAATAGAATAAAACATAAATTATCATTATCTGAATAGATAAATAAAAAGTATATGACATTCCTCATGGGGAAGGGAGGGAAAAATGAAACAAGATGAAATCAGACAGGGAGACCAACTGTAAGAGACTCTTTTTTAAAAGATTTTATTTATTTATTTGACACACAGAGAGAGATCACAAGCAAGCAGAGAGGCAGGCAAAGAGAGAGGGGGAAAGCAGGCTCCCTGCTGAACAGAGATTCCGATATGGGACTCAGTCCCAGGACCCTGAGATCATGACCTAAGCCGAAGGCAGAGGCTTAACCCACTGAGTCACCCAGGCACCCCTAGATACTCTTAGTCTCAGGAAGCAAACTGAGGGTTGCTGGAGCAGAGGGTGTGGGAGGGAATGGGGTAGCTGGGTGATAGACATTGGGGAGTGTATGTGCTATGGTTAGTGCTATGAATTGTGTTAGATTGATGAATCACAGATCTGTACCCCTGAAACAAATAATACATTATATGTTAATAAATAAAAGTATTTAACAAAATTAGCACCTTTTCATGATATAAAATTCCAGAAAACTAGGAATGGAAGGGAAATTCCTTAACCTGATATAGGACATCTATGTAAAACCCATATCTAATATCATACTTAATGAAGAGAGACTAGATCCTTTTCCCCAAGATAAGGAATAAAACAGGATATCTGTTCTCACCACTTCTATGCAACATTGTTCTGGAAGTTCTAGCCAGGGCAATTAGGCAAGAGAATGAATAAAAGTCATCCAGATTGGAAATGAAGAAATAAAACTCAATTCACAAGTGACTTTTTTAATAGCAAAAATCCAAAGAAATCCACTGAAAAACTAGTAAAACTAAAAAGTGAGTTTAACAAGGTTGCAGGATACAAGAATGATATAAAGAAATAAATTATGGGATGCCTGAGTGGCTCAGTCAGGCATCCAATTCTTCATTTTAGCTCAGGTCATGATCTCCATGTCCTAGGAGATTAAGCCCCCAGTGGGACTTAATGGGGCACATCATCTTCCATGACTCATTGTTTGCATATCACACCCAATGCTCTTTAATACCCATCACCAGGGTAACCCATCCCCCCACCTCCTCCTTCCTCTAAAATCCTCAGTTTGTTTCCCAGAGTCCATAGTCTCTCATAGTAGTCTCCACCTCTGGTTTCCTCCCTTTTGTTTTTCCTTTCCTTCTCCTAATATTCTCCATGCTATTCCTTATGTTTCACAAATAAGTGAAACCATAAGATAATTGACTTTCTCTGCTTGACTTATTTCACCCAGCATAATCTCTTCCAGTCCTGTCCATGTTGCTACAAAAGTTGGGTATTCATCCTTTCTGATGGAGGCATTGATTTGAATTTCCCTGAGGACTAATGCTGATGTACATTTTTTCATGTGTCTGTTAGCCATGTTTATGTCATTTTTGGAGAAGTGTCTATGTTTTCTGCCCATTTTTTGACTTGATTATTTGTTTTTTAGGTGTTGAGTTTGAAAAGTTCTTTATAGATCTTGGATACCAGCCCTTTATAGTGTCATTTGCAAATATCTTCTCCCATTCCATAGGCTGACTTTTAGTTTTGCTGACTATTTCCTTTGATGTGCAGAAGCTTTCTAACTTGATGAAGTCCGAAAAGTTCATTTTTGCTTTTGTTCCCCTTGTTTTGCTTTTGTTTGTCATCTAGGACTTTGATGGATTCCTGTCTCACATTGAGGACTCTCATCCATTTAGATTTTATCTTTGTGTACAGTGTATGAAAATGATTGTGTTTCATTCTTCTGCATATAGCTGCCCAATTTCCCAGCAGGATTTATTGAAGAGACTGTCTTTTTCCCATTGGATATTTTTTCCTGCTTGGCTGAAGATTAGTTGGCCATAGAGTTGAGGGTCATATCTGGGCCCTCTGTTCTGTTCCACTGATTTATGTGTCTGTTTTTGTGCCAATAATATGCTGTCTTTGTGATCACAGATTTATAATATAGCTTGAAATCAGGCAATGTGATGCCCCCAGCTCTGTTTTTCTTTTTCAACGTTTTCTTGGAAATTCAGGGTCTTTTCTGGTTCCATACAAATTTTAGGATTGTTTGTTCCAGCACTTTCAAAAATGCTGATGGTATATTCATTGGGTTAGCATTGAAAGTATAGATTGCTCTGGGCAGCACAGATATTTTAACAATGTTTATTCTTCCAATCTATGAACATGGAATGTTTTTCCATCTTTTTGTATCTTCTTAGATTCTTTTCAAAGTATTCTGTAGTTTCTAGAGTATAGATCCTTCACGTCTTTGTTTAGGTTTATTCCAAGGTATCTTATGGTTTTTGGTGTTGTAAATGGAATTGATTCCCTAATTTCTCTTGTTAGTGTTAGTGTATAGGGAAGCAACTGATTTCTGTGCATTCATTTTGTATCCTGTCACATTTCTGAATTGCTGTATGAGTTCTAGTGGTTTGGGGGTAGATTCTTTTGGGTTTTCCAGATAAAGTATCATGTCATCTGCGAAGAGAGAGAGTTTGACTTCTTCTTTGCCAATTTGCATACCTTTTATTTTTGTTGTTGTTGTCTGATGTTCCTAGGAATTCTAGTACTATGTTGAAAAATAGTGGTGAGAGTGGGCACCTTTATAATGTTCCTGATCTTAAGGGAAACACTCTCATCTTTTCCCCATAGACAAAGATATGTGCTGTGGGCTTTTCATAGATGGTTTTTATGAAACTGAGGAAGGTTCCCCCCTATTCCATATACTCTGAAGGGTTTTAATCAGGAAACAATGCTGTATTTTGTCAAATGCTTTTTTTTGCATTGATAGAGAAGATCATATGGTTCTTCCCTCTCCTTTTATTAATGTATTCTATCACATTGAGTGATTTATGAATGTTGACCCACCCTTGCATCCCAGGGATAAATCCCACCTGGCTGTAATGTACAATCCTTTTAATTTACAGTTGGATCCTATTTGCTATGATCTTGTTGAGAGTTTTGGCATCCATATTCATCATGGATATTGGTCTGAAATTCTCCTTTTTGATGTTGTCTTTGCTTGATTTGGGGATCAAGGTAATGCTGGTCTCATAGAATGAGTCTGGAAGTTTTCTTTCTGTGTCTATTTCTTGAAATAGCTTCAGGAGAATAGGTGTTATTTTTTTCTTTAAATGTTTGGTAGATTTCCCCAGGGAAGCTGTCAGGTCCTGGAATCTTGTTTTTTTGGTTTTTTTTTTTGTTTTTGTGGGTGGGGGGGAGATTTTTGATCACTGCTTCAATCTTGTCACTGATTATTGGTCTATTCAGGTTGTCATTTTCTTCCTGTTTCAGTCTTGGTATTTTATAGATTTCCAGGAAGGCATCCATTTCTTCCAGATTGCTTAATTTATTGGCATATAGTTATTGATAATAATTTCTGAGGATTGTTCCTATTTCCTTGGTTTTGGTTGTGATGTCATCCCTTTCATTCATAATCTCATTAGTTTGGGTCCTTTCTCTTTTCTTTTGGATAAGTCTGGCCAGTGATTTGTTGGTCTTATTAACTCTTTCAAAGAACCAGCTTCTCATTTCTTTGATCTGCTCTACTGTATTTCTGGTTTCTAACATATCAATCTCTGCTTTAATCTTAATTATTTGTCTTATTGTGAGTGGCTTAGGCTTCATTTGTTGTTTTTTTTTCCTCCAGTTCTTTAAGGTGTAAAGTTAGTTAATGAATTTGGGATTTTTCTATATTTTTGAGTGACACTTGGATGGCTATGCATTTCCCTATTAGTACTGCCTTTGCTGTATCCCATAGGTTTTGGACTGATGTGTTTTCTTTCTCATTGGTTTTCATGAATTGTTTAAGTTCTTCTTTCATTTCCTGTTTCACCCAAACATTCTTGAGCAGGAAGGACTTTAGCTTCCAAGTGTTTGAATTTCTTCCAAACTTTTCTTGTGATTCAGTTCCAGTTTCAAATCATTGTGGTCTGAGAATATGCTGGGGATAATCTCAGTCTTTGGGTATCAGTTGAGCCCTGATTTGTGACCCAGTATGTGCTCTATTCTGGAGAATGTTCCAATGCATGCTCAAGAAGAATGAGTATTCTGTTGTTTTAGGGTGCAATGTTCTGTATATATCTATGAAGTCCATCTGGTCCAGTGTGTTATTCAAAGCTCTTGTTTCTTTGTTGATGTTCTGCTTAGATGATCTGTCTATTGCTGAGAGTGGATTGTTGAGTTCTCCTACGATTCATGTATTACTCTCAATATGTCTCTTTATTTTCATTAAGAGTTGGCTTATGTAGTTGGCTGCTTCTATGTTGGAGGCATAGCTATTTACAATTGTTAGATCCTCTTGTGGGATAGACCTTTTAGGAATGATATAGTGTACTTCTGTATCTCATACTATAGTATTTACCTCAAAATCTAATTTGTCTGATATGGGAATTACTACTCTGGCTTTATTTTGAAGTCCATTGGCATGAAAAATTGTTCCCCATCCCTTCACTTTCAGTCTGGTTGTATCTTTAAGTTCAAAATGAGTCTCTTGTAGACGGCATGTGGATGGGTCATGTCTTTTTTACCTAATCTGCATCTCTGTGCCATTTTGTGGGAGTAGTTACACTGTTCACATTGAGAGTGATTATTGAAAGATATGATTTTGTTGTCATCATGTTGCCTCTGAAGTCCTTGTTTTTATAGATTGTCTCTGTATATTTCTGTTCCATTGCACTCTTGGGGCCTTTATCTTTTTATAGAACCCCCCCCATTAATATTTCTTGCAGGGACTGCTTAGTGATCACATATTCTTTAATTTTCCACTAGTCCTGGAAACTCTTTATCTCTCCACCTGTTATGAATAGCAAGCTTGCTAGATAACATATTTTTGGTTGCCTGTTCTCCTTTAGTACCCTGAGTTGATCTTGCCAGCCCTTTCTGGCTTTCTAAGTCTCTGTGGGCAGATCTGATGTTATTCTGAGGTTTCTCCTTTTGTATATAAGAAATCTCTTCCCTCTAACTGACCTTAAGATGATTTCTTTGTTTCTAAGATTTGTGAGTTTTACTACTACATGCTGGGGCGTTGGTCTGTTCTATTTGATGTTGGGAGGGGTCCTCTCATCCCCTAGGACATGAATGGTTGTTTCATTCCCCAGGTTAGGGACATTCTCAGCTGCAATTTGCTCATCTGTATCTTCTAGTCCTCTCTCTCTCTCCACTCCCTCAGGGATCCTAATATTTCTGACATTGGAACTTTTCATGGCATTGGTTATTCCTCTAATTCTGTTTTCATGGATTTTAAGGTGTTTGTTCCAGGCCTCCTCTTCTCCCTTCCTTTCTATCTGTTTTCCTCTAGATTATTATTTAGTTCTTCTACCTCATTTACTCTAGCTTTTAGAATATCTAGCTTACATTGTATCTCATTTATAGCATTTTTATTTTTGGCCTGATTAGCTCTCATTTCTGCCCTTAGAGAAACTCTGTTGCCGTTAATAGTTTTCTCCAACCTAGCTATTGTCTTCCTAACTGCCACCCTGAAATCTGTTTCTGACATCTTGCTTATATCCCTATCTATTAGGTTTGCAGGAGAGTCCATTGTCTCTGGTTCTTTTATTTGGGGGGAGTTCCTCCTCCTACTAATTCTGTTGAGGGGTAGTTGAAGAATGTACAGAATTGAAAATATCAACCACAATCCAGGCAAGGTTCACCCTGGGAATGTTGAGAGCAATTGGAAGCCTCCACCAAAAAAAACCCAACCAAAATGAAACCCAAGAATAAGATTTATTAAGTTAGGAGGGAGAAAGGGGTGATGGGAGGGGTGGGGCATAATCTCTCAATGTGGGCAAGGTAAGGTGTTTCAGTTCTTCCTGGGTATATTTTGTTCTCTTTGTTAGAGAACACTACTTCCCTGAGTTACAGGGAAATTGAAACTGGTATATATTAAAAAACAATCTGAAGGGTTTGAAGAGGTGGGGGGGTGGGAGGTTGGGGGAACAAGGTGGTGGGTATTAGAGAGGGCACGGATTGCATGGAGCACTGGGTGTGGTACAAAAACAATGAATACTGGTATGCTGAAAATAAATTTAAAAAATGATTAAAAAATAATAATAAAAGAAAAGAAAAGAAAAAAATACAGTTTCAAACCTGGCATTAAAAAAAAAAGAAAGGTAGTATTGGATAGGGGAAAAAAGGACTACATTGAATCTTATCTCTCTATATATATATATAAAAGAAAAAGAAAAAAAGTATAGTGTGAGGCAGTAGAAATTAAAAAGCTACTATGGAATATGTTGTATTAAACATCTATTTGAAATGCTGAGTAGGTAAAAAGAAAAAAAAGCAGAGAAGAAATGTGAGAAAGAATTTTTTAAAAAGTTGTATCTAAGAAATAGGCAGGCTTGGGGCACCTGGGTGCCTCAGTGGGTTAAAGCCTCTGCCTTCGGCTCAGGTCATGATCCCAGAGTCCTGGGATTGAGCCCCACATTGGGCTCTCTGCTCAGCAGGGAGCCTGCTCTCTCCTCTCTCTCTCTGTCTGCCTCTCTGCCTACTTGTGATCTCTGTCTGTCAAATAAATAAATAAAATCTTAAAAAATAAAAAGAAATAGGCAGGCCATGAAGCAACACCAGAAGTTCAGTATATTATTTTCCTCTGGTGTTGAGGTTTTATAGCTTTGTGGTGTCCCTCAGGTTGTTGTCCCTTGTTCTTCCAGATTCTTCTGGGGTAGGGCCTGACACATTGCTTTTCAGTCACTCCTGCTTCAGCAGAGTTGCCCTGCCCCCTATCAAGGGGCTGGACTCTTTGGAAACCGTTATTTGGGCTTTTGTTTTCTGGCGGCTTTTGTTCTCTGGTGGATTTTCATGCCTTTTTTGGAGGGGGGGATCAAGGCAGAGGCCAGTGTCCACACCCAGACCTCCACCACAGAGGAGAGAAGCCACAGTCTGCTCCTCTCTGAACCCTCCAAAACACAGCCCCACCTCTGTAAGTGTCATTGAAAACTGCAACCTCCCACAGGCAGTGTACACCCCCTAGTGATCCTCTCAGCATTCAACCAAAGCCCCTGCTTTTCTCTGCCCCCTGCACCTCCAAAAGAGTGAGTGATCCTGGTCTGGGTGGGTGTGGGCAGTGGCTGTGGTGGTGGCAGTGGTTAGGACAGCTGTGGCCAAAGCCAGCCCCCAAGTCTGCAGGCACAGTTCTGCATGGCCACCCTCATCCTGGCCTTTGCCCCTTAAAATCCTGGATTCAGTTGAGCACTGTTATGGGGTGCTTTCTGCAAACTATTGCTGGTCCCCAGGTGCAGGACGTTTTTGCACTGAGGTATTATTTTACTTTCCAATGGGTAGCTTCTGTTTGGTCCCTCCCCTTCTGTTTAACTTCTAATATCTGTCTATGCAACCACAACTCCATCCTTTGCACCTCTTGAATGAAGATACTCTGCCACCTTTTGAAGATCCTCTATCCCCATAGGGATCCAGACTTATAATCTTACATCTCAGGCTGATTTTGTGTGTGTTCAGACTGACTTGATAGATATCTAGTTAATTCAGGGGACAGGTTGAAACACAGTCCCCCACTCCTTTGCCAGCTTCAAAGGTATGGTGGAATATTATTTAGCCAAAAAAAAGAATGAAATCTTTCCATTTGCAATGACATTGATGGAGCTAGAGAGTATAATGCTCAGTGAAATAAGTCACTCAGGTGAAGACTCATACCATATGATTTCATTCATGTGTGAAATTTAAGGAACAAAACAAGTGAGCAAAGGGAAGAAGAGAGAGAGAAAGACAAACCAAGAAACAGACTCTTAACTACAGAAAACAAACTGATGGTTATGAAACAGGAGGTAAGGGTATGAAACAGGTGATGGCATTAAGGAGTGCACTTGTGATGAGCACAGGGTAATGTATGGAAATGTCAAATTATTATATTGTACACCTAAAACTAATATAACACTGTATGTTAAAGAACTGAAATGAAAATAAATTATTTTTTATTTTTTATTTATATATATATATTTTTTTCTATTTATTTTTTTCTATTTTATTTTTTAAATTTCTTTTCAAGGTAACAGTATTCATTGTTTTTGCGCCACACACAGTGCTCCATGCGACCCGTGCCCTCTCTAATACCCACCACCTGGTTCCCCCAACCTCCCATCCCCCGCCCTTTCAAAACCCTCAGATTGTTTTTCAGAGTCCATAGTCTCTCATGGCTCACCTCTCCTTCCAATTTCCCTCAACTCCTTTCTCCTCTCCATCTCCCCTTGTCCTCCATGCTATTTGTTATGCTCCACAAATAAGTGAAACCATATAATTTTTATGTTTTATTTTATTTCTTTTATTTTTTTAAATAAAAAAAACCTCTCCAAAACTTCTGTCATTCAGAGAAACTTATTAAGAAAATAAAAACAACTCACAGAATGAGAGGGAATATTTGCAAAAACATATCTGATAAGGGACTTGTATTCAGGATATATTACAATTCAAAAATAAAAAGACAAATAATACAATTTAAAAGAAATGGGCTGAAGAGATATTTCTCCAAGGAAGATACACAAATGGTCAACAAGAACATGAAAAGATGTTTGAAGTCATTTGTCATCAGGGGAATGCAATTCAAAACTACAATGAAATAGCATTTCACACTAGGATGGTTAGAATCAATAAGTGTTGCCATGAATGTGAAGAAGTCAAAACCCTCATATGCTGCTGGTGGGAAATTGATTTTAGAAACAGTCTGAAGGTTCCTCAAACGTTTAAGCCTAAAGTTACCATATGACCCAACATTCCACTCCTAGGCATATACCCAAGAGAAATGAAAATTTACAAAAACTTGTACATGAATGCTTATAGTGGCACTAGTTATGATAGCTAAAACGTGAAAATATCCCAAATGTCCATCAATTGATAAATGAATAAACAAAATATAGTAATACATGTAATAGAATCATTTAGGCATCAAAAGTAATGAAGTACAGATACTTGCTACAACATGGACAAAACTTGCAAATATTGTGCTAAATGAAAATAGCCACATAAGTCCATATAGTGTATGATTCCATTCACACAAAATGCCCCAAACAAGGGAAATATAGACAGAATGCAGGTAAGTGTTTGCTTACAGCCAGGAAATGGATTGAAAGTGGAGGGGCTAAGGAGATGATAGAAAACAGGTTATGGGGTTTGTTTTGAAGTGATAAAAGTGTTTTAAAATTCATCGTTGCACATATCTCTGAATATTCTAAAAAACATTGCATTGTACATTTCAAATGGGTGAAATGTATGTATGATATGTGAATTGCAGATCAGTAAAGATTTTTTTGTTTTTTAAATGGGAAATTCTTAGTAGAGTTTTTAAAGTCTAGTGGTGGCAGCCTCCATAAGCTGGCTCTAGGAAAGTGATGTGACAACAGAGTGAAAAATCAGAACACTTAGAAATCAGCTCTCATGAAAGACATCCCTCTCTGAAAGGGGCTCTGGAAATGAAAAGGCAGAATTCTAGGTAGGGCAATGTAGTCTCTGCATATGAGGAACAATAGAGAAAAAAGGGGGTTCCTGAGTAGAGCACCTGAACAACAGAGCAAGGAAGCAGATTATAGTCAGTGAGGCCAGGAGGGAACTCTCACATCAGATTACCATAAACTTCAAGCCGACCAGTTGATAACCCTTCACGGAGTGGTAGTAGCATGGAAAGGGAGTAGAGAGGCACACAGACATGATCCAGGAGATTTGGGTCCACATACAAGCCTGAGTCTGCTTATGATTCTAGAATCAAAAAGACAATGGCACTCCTGAGCCCCTGGGATTACCTCTGAGAGAGTTGCTATGGGTGAGCACCATAGGAGGCTGTGGTTTTCAGCAGCCCATATGGAAGTGAAAACTATCTCATAACGTTTATTAAAGAAGGCAGACTGAATTTTCTGCTCTGGGCCATCAGTTTGGCTGTGGCCATTTTTGCTCTGAACTTCTGAAGAGGCACAGAAAGTCACAAGGGGACAAAAGCCACACAGAGGGCTGGTTTCCACTGAGCCCATCCCCCTGACAGGTGGCAGGGAAAATCCGTACAAGCAGGGTTACCTGAGAAAGAACATGGCAGGCCCCTCCGCAGAGGACAGGAAGGAAAAACAGGTGGATGACAATCGTATGGTTCCCATTAAGACTGTAAAATACCAGTGACAGGGGAAAATTGTATATTGAGCTTCAGGTGTGCCCTCACGATTTGTTTATTTTTCAGGTAAAATTCTTTTTTTCCCTTTTTTTCTTATCCTTTCTCTCTATTTCTTTCTTTTTACTTTCTTTTCATTTCAACTAGATGTTTATTATATAAAAATATATTTCATAGTCTATTTTTTTTAATTTATTTTTTTTTTATTTTCAGCATAACAGTATTCATTGTTTTTGCACCACACCCAGTGCTGCATGCAATCCGTGCCCTCTCCAATACCCATCACCTGGTTCCCCCAACCTCCCACCCCCCGCCCCTTCAAAACCCTCAGATTGTTTTTCACAGTCCATAGTCTCTCATGCTTCACCTCCCCTTCCAATTTCCCCCAATTCCCTTCTCCTCTCTAACTCCCCTTGTCCTCCATGCTATTTGTTATGCTCCACAAATAAGTGAAACCATATGATAATGGACTCTCTCTGCTTGACTTATTTCACTCAGCATAATCTCTTCCAGTCCCGTCCATGTTGCTACAAAAGTTGGGTATTCATCCTTTCTGATGGAGGCATAATACTCCATAGTGTATATGGACCACATCTTCCTTAACCATTCGTCTGTTGAAGGGCATCTTGGTTCTTTCCACAGTTTGGCGACCGTGGCCATTGCTGCTATAAACATTGGGGTACAGATGGCCCTTCTTTTCCCTACATCTGTATCTTTGGGGTAAATACCCATTAGTGCAATTTCAGGGTCATAGGGAAGCTCTATTTTTAATTTCTTGAGGAATCTCCACACTGTTCTCCAAAGTGGCTGCACCATCTTGCAATCCCACCAACAGTGTAACAGGGTTCCCCTTTCTCCACATCCCATCCAACACATGTTGTTTCCTGTCTTGCTAATTTTTGCCATTCTAACTGGTGTAAGGTGGTATCTCAATGTGGTTTTAATTTGAATCTCCCTGATGGCTAGTGATGATGAACATTTTTTCACGTGTCTCATAGCCATTTGTATGTCTTCATGGCAGAAGTGTCTGTTCTTATCTTCTGCCCATTTTTTGATAAGATTATCTGTTTTGTGTGTGTTGAGTTTGAGGAGTTCTTTATAGATCCTGGATATCAACCTTTTGTCTGTACTGTCATTTGCAAATATCTTCTCCCATTCCATAGGTTGCCTCTTTGTTTTGTTGACTGTTTCCTTTGCTGTGCAGAAGGTTTTGATTTTGATGAAGTCCCAAAAATTTATTTTGGCTTTTGTTTCCTTTGCCTTTGGAGACATATAATAGTCTATTTTTAACTTGCATTTTTTCACACCTGCATTTTTTACAGATATATGCTTTATTTTAGTCCTTTATTCACTCTGTTCAATTTTACCTTTTTATATATACAGACTTTACTTTTATTGTAATTTTGGGATATAGTGTTCTCTAAAAAACAGACCAAAATTCACTGAGGAAAAACTCAAACGCCCTGCTTTGTCCATACTCAGAGATTATAACTCCCTTCCTCTCCCCCCACATTTTTAAATTAATTTTTTAATTTTTAATTTTTATTCTTGTGTTTCATTTTGGCTTTTTTTTTGTGGTGGCTTCTGATCCTTCCAGATTTTGCTAGGGTACATCTTGCTTGTGACATGGTTGATATTTTGGATTCTGCTCATTCACTCAACCGTCCCTCCAGAGATGAGTAGGAGGAGGAATTCTCAAAAAGAAATGAAACAGAGACAATGTCCTCAGCTACAGAACTAAAGGATATGGATATAAGCAAAATGTCAGAGATAGAATTCAAGATAGCAATCATAAAGTCAATAGCTAGGCTGGAAAAAGTATTAGTGACAATATAGAATCTCTAAGGGCAGGAGTGAGATCTAATCAGGTTGAATGAGATGAAGTCTAAACTGATTACTTTAACAGCCAGGATAAAAGAGACATAAAAGAATTGGTGATCTAGAAGATAGGCTGATGTAAAGGAAAGAAGTTGAGGAAAACAGAGATAGGCTGCTAGTAGTACATGAAAAAGGATTGGAGAGATTAATTATGCCATGAAATCTTCAAATATGAGAATTACTGGGATCCCCAAGGGGATGGAGAGAGAGAGAGAGGGCTAGAAGGTATACTTGAGCAATTCATACTGGGGAACTTCCCTAATCTAAGGAAGGAAACAAACATTTGAGTCCAAGAAGCAGAGAGAACACCTCCCAAAATTAATAAAAATAGATCAACACCCTGACATATTACAGCCAAAGAAAATATCCTAAGAATAGTCAGAGAGAAGGGGTTACTTACATAAGGAGGGAGGAACATCAGAATAACATCAAACTTGTCCACAGTAACCTGGCAAGCCAGAAAGGCCTGGCAGGACATATCAGGATATGAATTGAAAAGAACATTCTTCCAAGAATACTTTACCCAGCAAGACTGTCATTCAAAATGGTTGTAGAGATAAAAAGATGCCAGGACAGGCAGAAAATGAAGGAATATGTGAGCACAAAGCCAGCCCTACAATAAATATTAAAGGGAATTCTGTAAATGAAGAGAAAGTCCAAGAGTCACATAGACCACAATGAAACAGAAAACCTGCAGAAACAAGGACCCTACAGGCAAAACAAGGGCACTAAATTCATATCTTTCAATAATTACTCTCAGAAAAAGGGGGGGCTGACTACTCCCATCAAGAAACACACGGTTTCCAATTGGATAAAAAAGCAAAACCCATCCATATGCTATCTACAAGAGACAAATTTTGAATCTAAAGACATCTCCACGTTGAAAGTAAAGGGTTGGAGAAGAATTTACCACACTAAAGGACCTCACAAAAAGACTGGGGTAGTAATTTTCATATCAGACAAACTAGATTCTAAGCCAAAGACTGTAGTAAGAGCTGTAGACGGACATTAATCATACTTAAAGTGTCTATCCAACAAGAAAAGCTGACAATTATAAATAACTAGTTCCCCCAACATGGGAGTAGGCAAATACATAAACCATATAAAAACAAAATAAAGAAACATATAGATAGTAACACATTAATAGGAGACCTCAGCATTCCACTCAGAGCAATGGGTAGATAATATAAGCAGAAGATCAAAAAATAGAAAAAAGCAAAATCTTTGAATGACACATTGGACCAGATGGACTTGTACATATATAGAGAACATTCCATCCTAAAAGAACAGAATATTCATTCTTCTTGAGTCCACTTGGAACTTTCTCCAGAATAGACCACATAACTGGGTCACAAATCAGGTCTCAACTGATACCAAAAGACAGCTTATTCCCTGCATATTTTCAGACCACATGCTATGAAACTGGAACTCAACCATGAGAAGAAATGTGGGTGGAACTCAAACACTTGGAGATGAAAGAGTATACTGCTAAAGAATGATTGGGACAGCCCAGAAATTAAAAATAAACTTGAAAAACTCATTGAAACTAATGAGAATGAAAACAAAATGGTCCCAAACCTATGGGATACTCCAAAGTCAGTCCTAAAAAGGAAATATATAGCCATCCAAACTGCTCTCAAAAAAAAAAAAAATAGAAAAATCCCAAATGCACAAGCTAACCTTACACCTAAAGGACCTGGAGAGACAGAAAATAAAGCCTAAAAAAAGTGAGAAGGAGGAGTTAAATAATGAAGATTAGAGCAGAAATCAATGAAATAGAAATAAGAAAAATAGTGGAAGATATCAATGAAACTAGAAGCTGGTTCTTATTAATAAGATCGATTAACCACTGGCCAGGCATATCCAAATGAAAAAGGACCCAAATTAATAAAATCATGAATGGAATGGGAAAGTTCATGACTAACATCAAAGAAATAGAAACAATTATTAGAAATTATTGCCATCAACTATATGCCAATAAATTAAGCAATCTAGAAGAAATGGACACATTCTTGGAAACTTATAAACTACCAAGACTGAAACAGAAAGATATAGACAATCTGAATAGACCAATAACCAGTAACAAAATGGAAGGAGTGATCAAAAACCTCCCAAAAAACAAGAGTCCAGGGCCAGATGGCTTTCCTGGGGAATTATACCAAACATTTAAAGAAGAAATTATATTTATTCTCCTGAAGCTGTTTCAAAAAATAGAAATAGAAGGAAAATGTCCAAACTCGTTGTATGAAGCCAGTTACCTTGATCCCCAAACCAGGCAAAGACCCCATCAAAAGGAATAATTACAGACTAATACCATTATGAACACACATGTCAAAATACTGAACAAGATCCTAGCCAGTAGAGGGGAAGGAGACAAGATGGCAGAGAAGTAGGAGGTGCTGTCTCAACCGGTCCCCTAAAGTGAGCTGATTATCTACCAAAGAACTCTGATCACCTATGAAATCAGCCTGAGATTAGAATTATACACTTCTAGATCTCTATGGGGGCAGAAGATGCCAGTGGACAGGTAAAGCAGAGTGGGAACATCGGACTGATATCAGAAGATAAACAAAAGTGGGAGGGAGCTACCAGAAGTGACCCATTGGAAAGTAATGCCCCAATACGAGAGTGTCCTGTGATTGGGGACTAGCATTAACTTGGAGTCTAGTTGAAAGCACTCAAAAAGAGCAAAAGATCTTAAGGGGAAATTGGTGGAATCGGGTGGCTCGGGACAGGGGCTTAAACTCACAGACCCAAGTCGGCCACTGCTGGCACTGAGCCAGAGAGAGTGCAGCGAGGAAGCCAGGCCTTGGTCCCTGAGCCGCTGGGCGCCTATGAGAGTGTCTGGGTGGTGGTGGGCATGAGATAGTCTGGTGTGGATGCCAGCCCGGGATCTCTAGAACCACAGCCTTTTGCACTCTACACGTGCACTGCATGACTGGGGTCTGAGTCGCGCTCCACACCCTCCTCTAAGAGAGGGCTGTGCGGGCACTAGCCAGTGCTCTCTAGGACCGGGAGAGTCTGAAAACTCCCAGCCTGGGTCAGCATGAAAAATCTCAGTGTTCTATCTCTGGTTGGGAAGTCTCTGGTGGTTTGGACAAGCCCAGACAGCCATGACAGAGGCAGCCACTGGGAACCAACTCTCTGGACTAGTATATCTCATGGTTTTGGGTACAACCAGGAACTCTCACAACTCCTAAGACTGTGACTAGGGACATGCTTGGCTGGCGGCAGAGGGGGAGTTTCTGTGCTTTGGAGCACCGAGAGGGGAACAGACTGAGACTTCTCTTTGAGACAGAGGTCTGGGTGCAGTTCCCTTTCCTCTAAAACTCCAAAGAACTGCCAAAAGCCACCAAGGGGAGGAAAAGAAAAAAAAAAAAACAAAACTAAACCTCCAGAAAACAAAGCCCTGAAAAAATGGTTTCCTCAGAGCCCAGCCCCTTGATAGAGGGGAGGAGGACTCAACTCTAGGAAGAATGCCTGCAAAACCTCAGGCAGGCCCCTTCCCCAGAAAGCCAGCCCAAACAAAACAAAACAAAAACAACAACAACAACAAAAACAAAACAAAAGGAAACAAAACAAAAAACCAAGAGGACAACTACCACTACTTCATAGATGCAAATTTATTCTTTTATTTTTAATTAGTTCCCACTATTCTCTTTCCCATTTTTAAATAATTTTAACCTATTTACCATCACAATGAGATGTTCAGTACAACAAATTCCATAATAACCTTTTAACTTGAACTTTTTTGATACATATATCTGTGTTTTTCTTTTGCTTTTCTATTTTTTAAAATACTCATATAGAGATAAGCTTTAAGGTAATCCCCTTTCCCCAATCAATGTTACTCCTATATATAAACCAGTATTGATACCCCTTTATCTCAGGAAAGTTGATTCCTTTAACAAAGATATCAAGATACACCCTGGAAGAATCAAAATAACCTTCCTCGCCCACACTGAGGATTTATAACCACCATCCCATCTTTTTCTTTTGTCAGTGTTTCTGTGTATTTGTTTTTGTTCTGGTAGTATATAAAACTTATCCTTGGGGTTCATTTTGGTTAGGTTCTATTTTTTTTTTTTGTCATTTACTTTTGTCAGTCTTTTCGTCTGTCTGTTTTTCTTTGTATACTTTATAAATCTTACCTTTTGGACTGGATCTTCTATTTTTATCTTTTTATTTCCTGTCTCTCTCTCTCTCTCTCTTTTTTTCCTTTTTCTTTCTTTTTGGTGGGGACTCCCGATTGCTCAGAAGCATTCCAGAGTGCACCTTGCTTGCAACACGGTTGATACATTCAGCTACACATCCCCTCAGCCATCTCTCACCAAAATGACTAGGTGGAGGAATGCCCAACAGAGGAGAAATTCAGAGACTGTGGCAAATCCATCAGAGCTATTTGATATGGATATAAACAGTATGTCAGAAAGGGAATTTAGGCTAACAATTATCCAGGCAATAGCTAGGTTGAAGAAAGCCTTTAATGACAAACTGGAATTGATTATGGCAGAAGTGAAAGCCACCAGGGAAGATGTTAACAATGCTCTCAATGAGTTCCAATCTAATATAAATTCTCTAACAGATAGGGTAACTGAGGCAGAAGATAGAATTAGTGATCTAGAGGACAAACTGATAGAGAAAAAGGATGAGGAGGAGGCCTGGAACAAAGATCTTAGAAGCCATGAAAACAGAATTATGGAAATAAATGACGCCATTAAATGTTCCAACATTAGAATTATTGGAATTGCCGAAGGGGAGGAGAAAGAAAGAAGACTAGAGGATATAGTTAAACAAACTCTCCATGAAAATTTTCCCAGTCTGGCAAATGGAACCAGCGTTCCTGTCCTAGAAGCAGAAAGATTTTGCCCCAAGATCATAGAATCTAGAAAGACCTCAAGGCACCTGATTGTGAAAATGATGAATCATAATTTTAGACAGGAGCTCTTGAGAGCAGTTACATTACTTATGTACAAAGGAAGGCCCATAAGAATAACATCAGACCTGTCCACAGAAAACTGGCAAGCCAGAAAGGGCTGACAGGCTGTATTCCAGGTACTAAATGAGAAGTACATGCAGCCAAGAATACATTACCAGCAAGGCTGACGTTCAATATGGAGGGAGAGATAAAGAGTTTCCAAGACTGGCAAGGTTTAAAAGAGTATGTGACCACTGAGGCAGCACTACAAGAAATATTAAGGGGGGTTCTATAAAAGAGGGGGAAAAACCAAGAATATCACTGAATAGAAATTTATGGAGTCAATCTGTAGGAACAAAGACTTCACAGGTAACACGATATCAATACAAATGTCTTTCTCAATAACCACTCTCAACATGAATGGCCTAAATGTTCCCATAAAACAGCACAGGGTTGCAGATTGGATAAAATGACAGGACTCATCCATATGTTGTCTACAAGAGACCCATTTTGAATATAAGGAAACATCCAGACTGAAAGTGAAGGGATGACGAAACATCTTTCATGACAGTGGGCCTCAAAAGAAGGTTGGGGTAGCAATTCTCATATCAGATAAATTAGATTTTAAAGACTGTAGTCAGAGATATAGAAGGGCACTACATCATTCTTTTTTTTAAATTTTTTAAATTTATTTTCAGTGTAACAGCATTCATTGTTTTTGCAACACACCCAGTGCTCCATGCAATCCATGCCCTCTCAAATACCCACCACCTGGTTGCCCCAACCTCCCACCCTCTGCCCCTTCAAAACCCTCAGATTGTTTTTCACAGTCCATAGTCTCTCATGGTTCACCTCCCCTTCCAATTTCCCTCAACTCCCTTCTCCTCTCTAACTCACCTTGTCTTCCATGCTATTTGCTATGCTCCACAAATAAGTGAAACCATATGATAAATGATTCTCTGCTTGACTTATTTCACTCAGCATAATCTCTTCCAGTCCCGTCCATGTTGCTACAAAAGTTGGGTATTCATCCTTTCTGATTGAGGCATAATACTCCATAGGACACTACATCATTCTTAAAGGGACTATCCACCAAGAAGATCTAACAATTGTAAATATTTATGCCCCCAATATGGGAGTAGGCAGTTACATTAAGAAAACTGTTCATCAAGATAAAGAGTCATATTGATATGAACACATTAATAGTAGGGGATCTTAACACACCATTCTCAGTAATAGACAGGTCATTCAAGCAGAAAATCAGTAAAGAAACAAGAGCATTGAATGACACCTCAGACCAGAGAGACCTCATAGATATATAAAGAACATTCAACCCTAAAACAAAAGAATACTCATTCTTCTCAAGTGCACATGGAACCTTCTCCAAAATAGACCACATACTGGGTCACAAAGCAGGGCTAAACCTATACCAAAGATTGCGATTATTCACTGCATATTCTCAGATAACATTGCCTTGAAACTGGAGCTCAACCACAAGGAAAATATTGGAAGGAGTTTAAATGCCCGGAAGCTAAAGACCACCTTGTTTAAGAATGTTTGGATCAGGGGGACAAGATGGTGGGGAAGTAGGAGGAGGAGCCTTTTCAACCTGTACCCTAAAGTGAGCTGATTACCTACCAAAGAACTCCGATCACCCATGAAATCAGCCTGAAATCAGAATTCTACACATCTGGATCTCTACAGGGGCAGAAGATGCCAGTGGGCAGGTAAAGCAGAGTGGGAAAGGCGGACTAATACTGGATGATAAACAAAAGGGGGAGGGATCCACCAGAGGTGACCAGTTGGAAAGTAATACCCCTAATATGAGTGAGAGTGCCCTGCGTCTGGGGACCAGCATTAACTTGGAGACTGGTTGAAAGCACTCCAAAAGAGCAAAAGATTGCGGGGGGGAAATTGTGGGAATCGGGGCAACTAGGGACAGGGGCTTAAGTCCCTGGTCCCTGGACAGCCTCCCCTGGTGCTGAGCCAGAGAGAGTACAGTGGAGAAACCAGGTCTTGATCCCTGAGCTGCCAGCATGCCCGAGATTGTGTGGGTTCTGGCCCCTGTGAGGGGATGGGAGCAACGCTGGATGGCAGAACGCCAGAGCCCTGCTACAGAGCCTGAGATGCGCGCACCCCTCATCCTCCCCTGAGAGAGGTACAAAGGCCCAGCCAGCGCTCTTTGACACGTGCCATTGTTTCAGAGCCTAAGACCAGTGCCCCAAACTCTCCCCTGAGAGAGGTGCTCGAAGGCCCAGCCTGGTGCTTTCGGACCTGCGCCCTGTTCTCAGAACCTGAGACGTGCGCGTGACCCACAGCCTCCCTTGAAAAAGGTGCACACAAGCCGGGCGCTCTTAGACCCAGAAAGACCAGGCACCCCCAGCCCAGGCCAGCGGGAAAATCTAAGTGTGTGATCACTGCTTGGAACCTCTCTGGTGGTCTGGAGCTGCCCAAACAGCTGCCGCTGCATTGCTTTTGGGTACAAGCAGAAGATCCTGTGTCCCCAGGGACCGCGACTCAGAACCTGCTCTGCCAGCAGCCAAGGGGGGATTTATATGGGCTCTGAAACACCCACAGAAGAACAGACTGAGGCTTCTCTCTGAGAGGGAGGTCAGGGTGCAGTTTGTTTTCCTCTAAACCTACAAAAACCATCAAAAGCGGTCAAGGCGAGAGGAAAAAAAAAAAGGTGAACAAACATAAAAACCTCCAGAGAACAAAAGCCTGAAAAAATCGGTTTCCTCAGAGCCCACCCCCTTGAGGGGGACTGGAGGACTTAACTCAGGGAACATCATTGACTGAAAACTCACGTGGCAGGCCCCTCCCCCAGAAAACCAACCAGGAAAGAAAAAAAAAAAAGACTAAAAGAACCACCACCACTACTTCATAGGACAACTTTTATTTTTAATTTGTTCCCACTATTCTGGCTCATTTATTTTTTAGATAGATAATATTTTAACCTATTTACCATCACAGTAAGTTGTCCAGTACATCAAATTCCATAATAACCTTCTAACCTGAACTTTTTGATACATACACCTGTGTTTTTCTTTTGCATTTCTATTTTTTAATTTTTTTTTAAATTTTAGTTTAGTCTAGTTTATTCCTTTTTTATTTTTATTTTCTAATATTTATATAGAGTTAAACTTCAAGGTAATCCCCTTTCCCCAATCAATGCTACCCCTATAGGTAAATCAATTTTTAATCCCCCTTTATCTTAGGAAAGTTGAGTCCTTTAACAAAGATATCAAGATACATCCAGGACGAATCAAAACAACCTTCCTCGCCCACACTGAGAATTTATAACCACTCTCCCATCTTTTTCTTCCATGAGTGTTTCTGTGTTTTTGTGTTTGTCCTGATAGTATATAAATCTTACACTCGGGGTTCTTTTCGACAAGTTTCTTCCTTTATTTGCACATATATATTTTTTTTTCTCTTGTTATATACTTTTATCAGTCTTTTTATTTGTCTGGATTTGTTTGTATACCTCATAAATCTTACCTTGGGGCCCAATTGGGCTGAACATTCTCTTTCATCTTCCCTTTCTTTCCTGTCTCTCTCTCTCTCTCTTTTTTTCTTTTTCCTTTCCTTTTTCTCTCATTTGGGTGGGGAATCCTGATTGCTCAGAAGTGTTCCAGGGTGCACCGAGAATGCACCACGGTCGATACAACCAGCTACATCTGTTCAGTCATCGCTCACCAAAATGACTAGGAGGAGGAATGCCCAACAGAAGAAAAATACAGAGGATGGAGCTTCTGCAAAACAGGTAAAGGCTATCAACATAGACAATATGTTGGAAAGAGAATTCAGGCTAACAATTATCCAGGCAATAGCTAGGTTGGAGAAAGCCATGGATGACCAAACGGAATTGATTAGGGCCGATCTGAAAGCGACCAGACAGGATGTTCAAAAAGTTAGGGCAGAGCTAAAATTACCAGGGCTGAGGTTCATAATTCTCTCAATGACTTCCAATCTAATCTAAATTCTCTCAAAGCTAGGGTAACTGAGACAGAAGATAGAATTAGTGATCTGGAGGACAAACAGAGAAAAAAGATCAAGAGGAAGCCTGGAACAAACAGCTTAGAAACCATGAAAACAGAATCAGGGAAATAAATGATGCCATGACACGTTCCAATGTCAGAATTATTGGAATACTGAAGGGGAGGAGAAAGAAAGAAGTCTAGAAGATATAGTGGAACAAGTTCTTCATGAAAATTTTCCCAATCTCGTGAATAGAAACAGCATTCATGTACTAGAGGCTGAACAATCTCCACCCAAGATTATAGATTCCAAAAAAACATCAAGGCACCTGATAGTCAAATTGAGGAATCATAATTGTAGGTATAATCTCTTGAAAGCCACTAGGAAAAAGAGGCTCCTTACTTACAGAGGAAAGCCCATCAGAATAACGTCAGACCTGTCCACAGAGACCTGGCAAGACAGAAAGGGCTGGCAAGATATATTCAGGGCACTAAATGAGAAGAACATGTAGCCAAGAATACTTTATTCAGCAAGACTGACATTCAAAATGGATGGAGAGATAAAGTTTCCAAGACCGGCAAGGCTTAAAAGACTATGCAACCACCAAGCCGACACTACAGGAAATATTAAGGGGGGTTCTATAAAAGAGGAAAAATCCTAAGAATAGCATTGAACAGAAATATAGAGACAATCTACAGAAAGAAAGACTTCAAAGGTAACACGATGTCAATAAAAACGTATCTATCAATAATCACTTGCAATGTGTATGGCCTAAATGTGCCTATAAAATGGCACAGGGTTGCAGATTGGATAAAATGACAAGACCCATCCATATGTTGTCTACAAGGGGACCCATTTTGAAACTAAGGATACACCCAGACTGAAAGTGAAGGGGTGGAGAAGCATCTTTCATACCAATGGGCCTCAAAAGAAGGCCGGGGTAGTGATTCTCCTATCAGATAAATTACATTTTAAACTAAAGACTGTAGTCAGAGATACAGAAGAACACTACATCATTCTTAAAGGGACTATCCACCAAGATGATCTAACAATTGTAAATATCTATGCCCCCAATATGGGAGCCACCAATTATATAAGAAAACTGTTAATCAAGATAAAGAGTCATATTGATATGAATACATTTATAGTAGGAGATCTTAACATGCCTCTCTCAGAAATAGAGAGATCATCGAAGCAGAAAATCAATAAAGAAACAAGAGCATTGAATGCCACATTAGACCAGATGGATATATAGATATAGATATATACAGAACATTCCACCCTAAAACAACAGAATACTCATCCTTCTCAAGTGCACATGGAACCTTCTCCAGAATAGACCACATACTGGGTCACAAATCAGGACTCAACTGATACCAAAAGTCTGAGATTATTCCCTGCTTATTCTCAGATCACAATGCTTTGAAACTGGAGCTCAATCACAAGGAAAAGTTTGGAAAGAAGTCAAACACCTGGAAGCTAAAGACCACCATGCTTAAGAATGCTTGGATCAACCAGAAGATCAAAGAAGAACTGAAACAATTGATGGAAACTAATGAGAATGAAGACACTTCATTCCAAAACCTATGGGATACAACAAAGGTGGTCCTAAGGGGGAAATATATAGCCATCCAAGCGTCCCTCAAAAAAATTGAAAAATCCAAAACACACCAACTGTCTCTACACCTTAAAGAACTGGAGAATCAACAACAATTCATACCAACTCCACACATGAGAAGGGAAATAATCAAGATTAGAGCTGAGATCAATGAAATAGAAACTAGAGATACAGTAGAATGTATAAATGAAACTAGAAGCTGGTTTTTTGAAAGAATCAATAAGTTCGATAAACCATTGGCCACACTAATACAAAAGAAAAGAGAGAAAGCCCAAATTCATAAAATTATGAATGAAAAGGGAGAGATCACAACTAACACCAAGGAAGTAGAAACATCATCAGAAGTTATTATCACAGTTATATGCCAATAAGCTTAGCAACCTAGATGAAATGGATGCATTCCTGGAAAACTATAAATTCCCAAAATTGAACCAGGAAGAATTCAACAACCTGAATAGACCGATATCTAGGAACGATATTGAAGCAGTGATCAAAAACTTCCCAACTGTTCCATTGGTCAGGTCCCCAGGACCTGACAGATTCCCTGGGGGAATTCTACCAAACTTTCAAGGAAGAAATGATGCCTATTCTCCTGAAGCTGTTTCAAAAACTTGAAGCAGAAGGAAAACTTCCAGACTCTTTCTATGAAGCCAGCATTACCCTGATCTCCAAACCAGGAAAAGAGTCTACCAAAAAGTTGAATTTCAGACCAATATCACTAATGAATATGGATGCTAAGATTCTCAACAAAATCTTAGCAAACAGGATCCAACAGCACATTAAAAAGATTATCCACCATGACAAAAAAAAAAAAAAAAAAAGATTATCCACCATGACAAGGTGGGATTCATTCTTGGGCTACAAGGATGGTTCAACATTCACAAATCAATCAATGTGATAGAACAAATTAATAAGAAAAGAGAGAAGAACCACATGGTCCTCTCAATTGATGCAGAAAAAGCATTTGACAATATCCAGGATCCGTTCCCAGTGAAAACGCTTCAAAGTATAGGGAGAGAGGGAACATTCCAACTTCATCAAATCTATCTATGAAAAACCCACAGCAAATATCATCCTCAATGGGAAAAAGCTTGAAGCCTTCCCATTGAGATCAGGAACACGACAAGGATGCCCACTCTCACCACTCTTGTTCAACATAGTATTAGAAGTCCTAGCAACAGCAATCAGACAACAAAGAGAAATAAAAGGTATCCAAATTGGCAATGAAGAATTCAAACTCTCTGTCTTCGCAGAGGACATGATTCTTTATATGGAAAACCCAAAAGACTCCACCCCCAAACTACTAGAACTCATACAACAATTCAGCAACGTGGCATGATACAAAGTCATTGTACAGAAATCAGTGGCTTTCTTATACACTAACAATGAAAATACAGAAAGGGAAATTAGAGAATCGATTCCATTTACTATAGCACCAAGAACCATAAGATACCTGGGAATAAACCTAACCAAAGAGGTAAAGGATCTATACTTGAGGAACTACAGAACACTCAAGAAAGAAATTGAAGAAGACACAAAAAGATAGAAGACCATTCCATGCTCTTGGATTGGAAGAATAAACATTGTTAAAATGTCTATACTGCCTAGAGTAATCTATAATTTTAATGCCATTCCAATCAAAATTCCACCAGTATTTTTTAAAGAGCTGGAGCAAATAATCCAAAAATTTGTATGGAACCAGAAGAGACCCCGAATTGCTAAGGAAATGTTGAAAAACAAAAATAAAACTGGGGGGTCATGTTACCTGGTTTCAAGCTTTACTACAAAGCTGTGATCACCAAGACAGCATGGTACTGGCATAAAAACAGACACATAGACCAATGGAACAGAGTAGAGAGCCCCCATATGGACCCTCAACTCTATGGTCAGTTAATCTTTGACAAAAAAGGAAAAAATATACAATGGAAAAAAGACAGTCTCTTCAATAAATTGTGCTGGGAATACTGGGCAGCTGTATGTAGAAGAATGAAACTGACCATTCTCTTACACCGTATACAAAGATAAACTCAAAATGGATAAAAGACCTCAACGTGAGACAGGAATCCATCAGAATCCTAGAGGAGAACATAGGCAGTAATCTCTTCGATATCAGCCACAGCAACTTCTTTCAAGATATGTCTCCAAAGGCAAAGGAAACAAAAGCCAAAATGAACTTTTGGGACTTCATCAAAATCAAAAGCTTCTGCACAGCAAAGGAAACAGTCAAGAAAACAAAGAGGCAACCCAGGGAATGGGAGAAGATATTTGCAAATGACAGTACAGACAAAAGGTTGATATCCAGGATCTATAAAGAACTCCTCAAACTCAACACACACAAAACAGACAATCATGTCAAAAAATGGGCAGAAGATATGAACAGACACTTCTCCAATGAAGACATACAAATGGCTATCAGACACATGAAAAAATGTTCATCATCACTAGCCATCAGGGAGATTCAAATTAAAACCACATTGAGATGTCAACTTATACCAGTTAGAATGGCCAAAATTAGCAAGACAGGAAACAACATGTGTTGGAGGGGATGTGGATAAAGGGGAACCCTCTTCCACTGTTGGTTGGAATGCAAGTTGGTGCAGCCTCTTTGGAGAACAGTGTGGAGATTCCTCAAGAAATTAAAAATAGAGCTTCCCTATGACCCTGCAATTGCACCTGGGTGTTTACCCCAAAGATACAGATGTAGTGAAAAGAAGGGCCATCTGTACCCCAATGTTTATAGCAGCAATGGCCACGGTTGCCAAACTGTGGAAAGAGCCAAGATGCCCTTCAATGGACGAATGGATAAGGAAGATGTGGTCCATATATACTATGGAGTATTATGCCTCCATCAGAAAGGATGAATACCCAACTTTTGTATCCACATGGACGGGACTGGAAGAGATCATGCTGAGTGAAATAAGTCAAGCAGAGAGAGTCAATTATCATATGGTTTCACTTATTTGTGGAGCATAACAAATAGCATGGAGTACATGGTGTGTTAGGAGAAGGCATTTGGGGGAAATTGGAAGGGGAGGTGAACCATGAGAGACTATGGACTCTGAAAAATAATCTGAAGGGTTTGAAGAGGTGGGAGTGGGGGGTTTAGGGAACCAGGTGGTGGGTTTTAGTGAGGGAATGGATTGCATGGAACACTGGGTGTGGTACAAAAACAATGAATACTGTTATGCTGAAAATAAATAAAAAAATTGTTTAAAAAAAACGACTAATAAATGACAGGGAAAAAAAAGAATGTTTGGATCAACCAGGAATTCAAAGAAGAACTTAAACAATTCATGGAAACCAACTAGAATGAAGACACTTTGGTCCTAAACCTATGCAATACAGAAAAGATGGTCCGAGGGGGAAAATACATAGCCATCCAAACCTCCGTCAAAAAAAAAAAAATATATTGAAAAATCCAGAATACACCAGCTGTATTTATACCTTAAAGAACTGGAGAATCAACAACAAATTCAGCCAGCCCCACACACAAGAAGGGAAATAATTAAGATTAAAGGAGAGATCAATAACATAGAAACTAGAGATACAGTAGAATGCATCAATGAAACTAGAAACTGGTTTTTTGAAGGAATCAATAAGATCAATAAACCATTGGCCAAACTAATCTAAAATAAAAGAGATAAGACCCAAATTAATAAAATTATGAATGAAAGCAGAGAGATCATGACTAACAGCAAGGAAATAGAAACAGTCTTAAGAAATTATTATCAAAAGGTATATACCAGTAAGTTAAGCAACCTAGACGAAATGGGTGTATTCCTGGAGACTATAAACTTCCAATATTGAATCAGGAAGAAATTGACAACCTGAATAGACTAATATCTAGTAACAAGATTGAAGCAGTGGTCAAAAACCTCCCAAAAATCAGGACCTGATGGTTTCCCCAGGAATTCTACCAAACTTTCAAAGAAGAAATAATACCTATTCTCCTGAAGCTGTTTCAAAAAATTGAAGCAGGAGGAAAACTTCCAGACTCTTTTTACAAAGCCAGCATTATCCTGATCCCCAAACCAGGCAAAGACACCACCAAAGAGGAGAATTTCAGACTATTATCTCTGATGAATACGGAACCTAAGATTCTCAACAAGATCCTAGCAAATAGGATGGAACAGCACATTAAAAAGATTATCCACCATGACCAGGTGGGATTTATTCCTGGGTTGCAAGTATGGTTCAACAATTGCAAATCAATCAATGTTATAGAACAAACCAATAAGAGAAGAGAGAGGAACAACATCACCCTGTCAATTGATGCAGAAAAAGCATTTGACAAAATCCAGCACCTGTTCTTGATTAAAATGCTTCAAAGTATAGGGATAGAGGGAACAGTCCTCAACTTCATAAAACCTGTATATGAAAAACCCACAGTGAATATCATCCTCAATGGGAAAAAGCTCACAGCCTTCCCTTTGAGATCAGGAACACAACAAGGATGCCCACTCTCACCACTCTTGTTCAACATCGTATTAGAAGGACTAGCAACAGCTATCTGACAACAAAGAGAAATAAAATATATTCAAATTAGCAGTGAAGAAGTCCAACTCTCTCTCTTCACAGATGACATGACACTTTATATGGAAAACTGCAAAGACTCCACCCCCAAACTACTAGAACTCATACAGCAATTCAGTAATGTGGAAGGATACAAAATCAATGTACAAAAATCAAGTTGCTTTCTTCTACACTAACAATGAAAATACAGAAAGGGAAATTAGAGAATCGATTCCATTTACTATAGCACCAAGAACCATAAGATACCTGGGAATAAACCTAACCAAAAAGGTAAAGTATCTGTACTTAAGGAACTACAGAACACTCACGAAAGAAATTGAAGAAGACAAAAAAGATGGAAGACCATTCCATGCTCTTGGATTGGAAGAATAAACATTGTTAAAATGTCTATACTGCTTAGAGCAATATATACTTTCAATGCCATTCTGATCAAAATTCCACCGGCATTATTCAAAGAGCTGGAGCAAATAATCCTAAAATTTGTATGGAGTCCAAAGAAACCCAGAATTGCTATGGAAATGTTGGAAAAGAAAAACAAAACTGGGGGCATCACATTGTCTGATTTCAAGCTTTACTACAAAACTGTTATCACCAAGACAGCATGGTACTGGCATAAAAACAGACACATAGACCAGTGGAACAGAGTAGAGAGCCCAGATATGGACCCTCAACTTTATGGTCAAATAATCTTTAACAAAGCAGGAAAAAATACACAATGGAAAAAAGACAGTCTCTTCAATAAATGGTGCTGGGAAAATTGGACAGTTATGTGTAGAAGAATGAAACTCGACTATTCTCTTACACCATACACAAAGATAAACTCGAAATGGATAAAGGACCTCAAAATGAGGCAATAATCCATCAAAACTCTAGAGGAGAACATGGGCAGTAACCTCTTGGACATCAGCCACAACAAGTTCTTTCAAGATATGTCTCCAAAAACAAAGGAAACTAAAGAAAATTGAGTTTTTCAGACTTCATCAAGATCAAAAGCTTCTGCCCAGCAGAGGAAACAGTCAAGAAAACAAAGAGGCAACCCACGGAATGGGAGAAGATATTTACAAATGACAGTACAGAAAAAGGGCTGATCTCTAGGATCTATAAAGAACTCCTCAAACTCAACACTCACAAAACAGATAATCATGTCACAATATGGGCAGAAGACATGAACAGATACCTCTCCAAAGAGGAGATACAAATGGCTAACAGACACATGAAAAAATGCTCATCATCACTAGCCATCAGGGAGATTCAAATCAAAACCCCATTGAGATACCACCTTACACCAGTTAGAATGGCTGAAATTAACAAGACAGGAAACAATAAGTGTTGGAGAGAATGTTGGTGGGAATGCAAGTTGGTGCAACCACTTTGGAAAACAGTGTGGAGATTCCTTAGGAAAGTAAAAGTAGAGCTTCCCTATGACCCTGCAATTGCACTATCGGGTATTTACCCCAAAGATACAGATGTAGTGAAAAGAAAGGCTATCTCTACCCCAATGTTCATTGCAGCAATTGCCACAGTCGCCAAACTGTGGAAGGAACCAAATGGACGAATGGATAAAGAAGATAAAGAAGATATGGTGCATAATACTATGGAGTATTGTGCCTCCATCAGAAAGGATGAATACCCAACTTTTGTATCCACATGGACGGGACTGGAAGAGATTATGCTGACTGAAATAAGTGAAGCAGAGAGAGTCAATTATCATATGGTTTCGCTTACTTGTGGAGCATAACAAATTACATGGAGGACATGGAGAGATGGAGAGGAGAAGGGAGTTGGAGGAAATTGAAGGGGGAGATGAACCATGAGGGACTGTGGACTCTGAGAAATAAAATGAGGGTTTTGGAGGGAAGGGGCCTGGGAGGTTGGGTGAGCCTTGTGGTGGGTATTATGGAGGGCATGTATTGCATGGAGCACTGGGTATGGCGCATAAACAATGAATTCTGGAACACTGAAAAGAAATTTAAAAAAAGATCATAGAAAATTAAAAAAGAAAGTGTCATATACTTAGAGAAACAAGTCTGTGTGGAAAGCATCTTTCACCTACTTCTCCTTTTTTGCAGATAGGAGAATTTTCAAATATATGTATATATATATATGGATTCATAAGGAAAGTGCCTATGTATTTAATTCAGGGAAACAAGTCTGTATAGAAAGCATGTCTAACTAACTTCTTGGTCCATGAATGTAAAATCATTTTTAAAAGTATGTTTGGAAACATAGAGAATGTGCCAAATACTTAAATTATTGAATCATGTTTGTGTAGAAACCATCCATCCACCAATATCTTGTTTCATGGTGATAGCAACATATTGGCAGCATATTGAAACATGTGTTGACACACAAGGAAAGTGCCATATATTTATCTCCAGGATAGAACACTGCAGAGAAAGCATCATTCAACTAGTATCTTCATTCAGGAAGAGATAAGCCTTCTCAAGTGTATGTGTGGAAGCATAAGAGCAATGCCATATAGGTAATTCAGAGAAACAGGTATTTAAGGGAAAACACATTTCAAGTAACTTGTTCTTCCACTAAGATAGAAGAGTTTTCAAATGTATGCATGGAAGCTTAAGTAAAGTGCCATACAATTAACTCAGAAAAACTCATCTGTGTAGAAAATATCTTTCAACTCACTTTTTTTATGAAGACTGAAGCGTTTTCAAAAGCATTTGGGGAGTCATAAGGAGAGTGCCATATACTTAACTCTAAGAAATAACACTATATAGATAACATTAAATTAATGTCTTCTTAAAATGTAGGTAGAAGCTTTTTCAAGTGTACTTGTGGAAGCATAATGAAAGTGCCAGGTACTTAATGCTGTGTAAAACCATCTGTCAACCAGCACCTTGTTTCATGGAGATGGAGATGCATTAACATGTTTGCGTGGAAGCACAAGGAAAGTGCCATAGATTTAACTCAGTGAAACAAGACTGTAGAAACCATCTTTCAACTAACACCTTCTTTCAGGGAGATAGGAACTCTTTCAAATGTATGTCTGGAAGCACAAGGAAATTCCCACAAACTTAATACAGAAAAACAAGTCTGTGTAGAAACCATCTTGCAAATAAATTCTTTCATGTGGAAGCGTTTTCAAATGTGTGTGTGTAGGCATAAAGAAAGCACCATACACTTCCATTCAAACAGAAAGCTTCATTCAACTAATACCTTTCATGATGACAGAAGTGTGTTCAAATGTTTGTGTGGATGTATAAGGAAAGTGCCACATACTTAACTCAGTTCAACAAGACTATGTAGAAAACGTCTTTCAGCTAACCTCTTCTTTCATAAAGATAGAAGCGTTTCAAATGTATATATGCAAGCATAAAGAATGTGACAAATACTTAACTCAGTGAAACACATTTGTGTAGAAGCCATCCATCCACTGATACCTTGATTCATGATGATAGGGGCATAGTCAAATATATGTCTTGAAGCATAAGGGAAGTGCCATATATTTTTATCTCCGGGAAAGAACACTGCATAGAAAACATCATCCAACTTTTATCTTCATTCAGTAAGACAGAATTGTGAGATTCAAAGGCAACTGGTTTGAACTTGGCCAAAATCCCCTGAGGGGCCTGGCCCAATCTTACAATATCCATGGCCAAATTTCAAGAGAGCTTGGGGGAAATCTCATGGGATCTTTTTGGAGGTGGGAGACCCTAGCCTTGACTCCTATGCAGCTTCATAGCTAGTGCTGGGTCATGCCTGCTTTGCAGACTCTGGGAATATTTGGCATTCCAAAAACACCGCAGCTGCCATTCTTATGTGGGGGTAAAAACGGAGCACTGAAATAGAGATGAATGGAAATCCAGGTCCCCTGCTGGCATTCTGTTAGTGCTGATAGAGGCAGGAGTGCACTTGGTGCAAGAGGAGTCAACGAGCATGGGGGCTAGCTAATCTGAACAAACAGGAAGGCTACCTAGGTGCTTTGCCAGGCTTTACACATTTCCAGACAGTCTGTTTGAATCTCTCAACATTCACAAACAAGTCAACACTTACTTTTCCTTAAAACACAACTACACACTTCTCTTTTCAACTGCCCCACCAACACCCTGCACTCTTAACCCCCACCTTATTTAACTGTCTTTATAGATTGATCATCTAATACACTATATTTTCTTATTTGCTATCTATCTTACACCTCTGGAATGTCAGTGCCAAGAGCATGGAGTTTTTTTGTGTGTTTCATCCTCTGCTCTATCTCTACCACATGTAACCATGGCTTGCATATAGCAGGTGTTCAATAATGTCTTAAATGGGAAAATAAAAGTTTGACTATATGCATATGTATTTACCTAATCAACAAACTAAATGTGTCATTTAATAATGAAAATAAATAATTGTACAGCATTGATTTAAAAAATGGCATCTTGGTTTCTGAACATGGAGTCAGCATGAGAGCAGTTGTCCCCTGGGACAGGGAGGGGACTCAGAATGATCAACCAGAAGCTATTGAGGAGAGAGGATGCCATTCAGCTCCTCCACAAGTAAGAAGAAACACAAGCAACTTTGCCCTACAGCCATCAGGCCAGGCTGCAGGTGGGAGAAGGCCAGAGTTGGGAAGGTCCTTCCAGGTTGCTCTGAGGACAAGGAGAACTCGGGTCCCTTTGATGGTCTCCCAGGTGTAATGTGAAGGCAAGGACCACAGGGCCTCAACCATCTCAACCCCAGAAGACCTCAAGAGGAAGCAGAGGATGGGGGCTCCAGTGCACCTGGGTCCTTGAGGGAGTTCAGGTTAGGATGCTGCTTGAGGCCACCTATAGTGGCTGAGGCCCAGCTTCAGGTGTGCCGAGGGCTGCACATCCCACTTTGTTCTGGCCTTCAGGCTCCTCTGTAGGCAATAGGTGGCCACTGGCAAGGATCAAAGTCCACAGAGTGTCTGTCCAACTTGTGTGTCCTTGTGGATCCCAGCACACCTGAAGGAGCCAGCAGCTCTCAGGGGAGGTATAAGGCCACCACCTCATAGATGACCCAGCAGATGGACACGAAGACCCCAAAGAACAGGCTGAAGAGCACAATCAAGTGCACCTTGCCAGACACCTCCTCAGCCTGGGCCAGGTACCCCCTGCTCAGGGCCATGTGGGTCTCACGGGATCAACAGAACTAGGAGCTGTTTCATTGAAAGCATTAACAAAATTGAGAAAACTCTAGCAAGACTTTACCAGAAAGAAAAGGAAAGGACCCCCACAAAATAAAATCACAAATGAAAGAGGAGAGGTCACAACACAAGAAAAATATAATCATAAGAGAATATTGTGAAAAATTAAATGCCAACAAACTGGGCAACCTGGAAGAAATGGATAGATTCCTAGAAATATATAAACTACCAAAATGGAAACAGGAAGACACAGAAAACCTGAACAGACCCATAACCAGCAACGAAATGGAATCATTCATCAAAAATCTCTCAACAAACCAGAGTTCAGGGCTGGATGGTTTCCCAGGGGAATCTCACCAGACATTTAAAGAAGTAATATCTATTTTCTGATTGTTCCAAAAATAGAAATGGAAGGAAAACTGCCAAACTCATTCTATGAGGCCAGAATTACCTCAATTCCAAAACCAAAGACTCCACTAAGAAGGAGAATTTCAGACCAATATCTCTGATGAACATGGATACAAAAATTCTCGCTAAGATACTAGCCAATAGGATCTAACAGTATATTAAAGGATAATTCTGGGTGTCTGGGTGGCTCAGTGATTTAAAGCCTCTGCCTTCATCTCAGGTCATGACCCCAAGGTCCTGGGATCGAGCCCCACATCAGGCTCTCTGCTTAGTAGGGAGCCTGCTTCCTCCTCTCTCTCTCTCTCTCTCTGCCTGCCTCTCTGCCTACTTATGATCTCTGTCTGTCAAATAATTAAATAAATAAACAATGTTTTTAAAAAAAAGGATAATTCACCATGACCAAGTGGGATTTATTCCTGAGCTTCAGGGGTATTTCAGTATCTTCAAAACAATCAACATGATACATCATATGAATAAAAGAAAAGATTAGAACCATATGATCTTCTCAATAGATGCAGAAAATACAGCATCATTTCTTCATTAAAAAAAACCCTCAATAAACTAGGGATAGAAGAAATATACCTCAACATCTTAAAGGGCATATATGAAAGGTCCACAACTAATATCATCCTTGTTGGGGGAAAATGGAGATCTTCTCCCCTAAGGTCAGAAACATTGCAGAAATGTCCACTTTTACCACTGTTGTTCAACATAGTACTGGAAGACTTAGCCTTTAGCAATCAGACAACAAAAAGGAATAAAAGACATCCAAATCAGCAAGGAAGTAGGCAAATTTTCACTCCTTTCAGATGACAAGGCACTATGTGTTGGCAATGAAGAAACTAACTTTCTCCTTGCAGATGACATGATACTTTGCATGGAAAACCCAAAAGATTCCACCCCCAAACTACTAGAACACATAGAGCAATTCAGTAATGTGGCAGGATACAAAGTCAATGTGTAGAAATCAGTTGATTTCTTATACACTAACAATGAAAATACATAAAAGGAAAGTAGAAAATGGATTCCATTTACTATACCACCAATGACCATAAGATATCTGGGAATAAACCTAACCAAAAGGTAAAGGATCTGTACTCAACGAACTACAAAACACTCATGAAAGAAATTGAAGAAGACAAAAAAGATGGAAGACCATTCCATGCTCTTGGATTGGAAGAATAAACATTGTTAAACTGTCTATACTGCCTAGAGCAATCTATACTTTCAATTCCATTCTGATCAAAATTCCACCGGTATTTTTCAAAGAGCCGGAGCAAATAATCTTAAAATTTGTATGGAATCAGAAGAGACCCCGAGTCACTAAGGAAATGTTGAAAAAGAAAAACAAAGCTGGGGGCATCATGTTGCCTGATTTCAAGCTTTACTACAAAGCTGTGATCACCAAGACAGCATGATACTGGCAAAACAACAACAACAACAACAAACAAAAACAAAACCAAACAACAACAACAACAAAACAAAACCAGACACAAAGACCAGTGGAACAGAGTAGGGAGCCCAGATATGGACAGGCAACTTTATGGTCCAATAATCTTCAACAAAGCAGGAAAAAATATATAGTGGAAAAAAGACAGTCTCTTCAATAAACGGTGCAGGGAAAATTGGACATCTAGGTATAGAAGAATGAAACAAGACCATTCTCTTACACCATACACAAAGATAAACTCAAAGTGGATTAAAGACCTCACCGTGAGGCAGGAATCCATCAGAATCCTAGAGGAGAACATAGGCAGTACCCTCTTCGACATCGGCCACAGCAACTTCTTTCAAGATATGTCTCTAAAGGCAAAATAAACTAAAGTGAAAATGAACTTTTGGGACTTCCTCAAAATCAAAAGCTTCTGCACAGCATAGGAAATAGTCAAAAAACACAGAGGCAACCCACAGAATGAGGGAAGATATTCACAATTGACACTACAGACAAAGGGCTGATACCCAAGATGCATAAAGAACACAAACTCAACACACACAAAACAGATAATCACGTCAAAAAATGGGCAGAGGACATGAACAGACACTTCTCCAAATAAGGCATACAAATGGCTAACAGACACACGAAAATATTTTCATCATCACTAGCCATCAGGGAGCTTCAAATCAAAACCACATTGAGATACCACTTTACACCAGTTAGAATGCCCAAAAGTAACAAGATGGTAAACAACATGTGTTGGGGAGGTTGTGGAGAAAGGGGAACCCTCTTACACTGTTGGTGGTAATACAAGTTGGTGCAGCAGGTTTGGAGAACAGTGTGGAGATTCCTTAAGAAAGGAAAAATAGAGCTTCCCCATGACCCTGCAATTGCACTATTGGGTATTTATCCCAAAGATACAGATGTAGTGAAAAGAAGGGCCATCTGTACCCCAATGTTCATAGCAGCAATGGGCATGGTCACCAAATTGTTGAAAGAACCAAGATGCCCTTCAAAGGACGAATGGATAAAGAATATCTATCTATCTATCTATCTATCTATCATCTATACACACACACACACACACACACACACACACATATACATACATACATACATACATACATACATACATACATACTATGGAGTATTATGCCTCCATCAGAAATGAATACCCACCTTCTGTATCAACATGGATCTTTTCTGGATCAACATAAGATCTTTTAAAAAATATATATATATTTATTTTTTAAATTTCTTTCCAGTGTTCCAGAATACATTGTTTATGCACAACACCCAGTGCTCCGTGTAATACGTACCCTCCACAATACCCACCACCAGGCTCACCCAACCTCCCACCCCCTCCAAAACCCTCAGTTTGTTTCTCAGAGTCCAGTCTTTCATGGTTCGTTTCCCCCTCCAATTTCCCCCAACTCCCTTCTCTCCATCTCCCCATGTCCTCCATGTTATTCCTTATGCTCCATAAGTAAGTGAAACCATATGATAATTGACTCTCTCTGCTTAACTTATTTCACTCAGCATAATCTCTTCCAGCCCCGTCCATGTTGATATAAAAGTGAGGTATTCATCCTTTCTGATGGAGCCATAATACTCCATAGTACATATGGACAGTACCTTCTTTTTCCATTCATCCATTGAAGGACATCTTTTTTTCATGTATCTGTTAGACATACGTCTTCTTTGGAGAAGTGTCTGTTCACGACTTATGCCCATTTTTTTGATGTGATTATCAATTTTGTGTGTGTTGAGTTTTAGGAGTTCTTTATAGATCTTGGATATCAGCCCTTTGTTTGTACTGTCTTTTGCGAATATCTTCTCCCATTCTGTGGGTTGCCTCTTTGTTTTGTTGACTGTTTCCTTTGCTGTGCATAAGCCTCTGATCTTTGTGAAGTCCCAAATGTTCATTTTCTCTTTTGTTTCCTTTGCCTTTGGAGATGTGACTTGAAAGAAGTTGTTGTGGCTGATGTCGAAGAGGTTACTGCATATATTCTCCTCTAGGATTCTGATGGATTCCTGCCTCACGTTGAGATCTTTTATCCATTTTGAGTTTATCTTTGTGTATGGTGTAAGAGAATGGTAGAGTTTCATTATTCTACTCATACGTGTCCAATTTTCCCAGCACCATTTATTGCAGAGACTGTCTTTTTTTCCACTGTATGTTTTTTCCTGCTTTGTCGAAGATTATTTGACCATCAAGTTGGGGGTCCATATCTGGACTCTCTACATTGTTCCACTACTCTATTTGTCTGTTTTTATCTAGCCAACATCTTGATTTCAGCCGTGTAAGATGCTAAGCAGTGAACCCAGCTAAACCTGCCCAGACTTCTGACCTACAGAATGAACTGTGAGGTAATAAAAGATTTTTTTTTTTACATTATGTTATGTTAGTCACCATACAGTACATCATTAGTTTTTGATGTAGTGTCTTTAAGTCTCTTTCTGGTCCCTCATTTATGCTTCCCAGGATTACCTCTTAAATAAATTACTGTTCCTAAATACTTGTCTCAAGCTCTGCTTTCAAGAGAATCTAAATAAGCCAGTTATGCTGTAAACAAAAGTGCAGAGTACTAGAAGAGAAAGCAGGTACGGTGGCAGAACTAAAAATAGTAAGTTAGGCCTCAGTTTAGGATAAAATGAATTAAGGGGTCCTGTATGATATAATTTATTCATTCAAGAAATATTTATTGATCTATTATGTGATATAGAAGTGAAGCATAGATCAAGACAAACTGATTCTAATTCCTTTGATGCTAATAGACTGATAGGGGAGGTAAACAATAAAAAGTTCTCTGGATACTTGAAGGAGAAGTCCAGGGTGCTTGGGTGCATATACTGGGTAGCCTAATATTGACATTTGTATTCTTGAGGGCTTCCTAAAGAAAACAACTTTTCAGATGAGATCTGAAAGAGGAGAAGTCATTTTTGTGAGACAGAGTGATAACAGACATGAGAAAGGGATATAAGGAGGAGAGAAGGAGGGAGTCCAGGCAGAAGGAAACATGTTGTCAAGTCCCCTTGGTGTGAAAGACCCATATACATTTGGTTAGGGCTGTAGTGGAGAGGACAGGAGTATAGTGTTATGGTCCATAATCAAAGGAGCGAGACTGATACAAAGCGAAGGTCAAGCAAAGCTTTATTTCGCGCCAAGCATCAAGAATCAAACTGACCGGTCAGGGCCATCTCTTGCAAAGAGGCAACCCCTCCCAGCCTCACAAACTAACTTTTATAGAGGTAGTTTAGCCGGGGTATACACAGGTGGCCAATGAGATTGCAATACACAGAGAAAACTACACAGTCATGCTAAGTCTGCCACACACACACACACACACACACACACTCACACACACAAAAACTGCTAGGTAACACACAGGTGGCCAATTGAATCTCAATTTACCCTAGTAGATATCTGCACGCCCCACTGATTGGATGTCTTCACCTGGCCTGACCCGCCCTTGTATCTAGGCTTTGCAAGTAAGTTCCTCTGGGAGGGGCAGGGTCAATCCAAGTTTACCGCATAAACACAAAATGACTCCCTCTGGCCAACCAGGCCCTTACAATAGTATAAAGGGAAGTTAAAGAGGGAAGTAGTACCTGACCTTTAAAGGGATTGTAGGCTATGGTGAGGTTTTTAAATTTTTATCCTAAGGGCAAGTGGAAGCCAAGGAAGTGTTTTTAGCAGGGCAGTGCCAACAGATTTGCACTTAAAAGACATCATCCTAGCTGTTTTGTGGAGATGAACTGGAGAGGTGGGTAGCTTGAAGAAAGGAAAACTAGCTAGAAGACTAAATTTTATAGATAAAAGATAAAAGTGGCGTGGATTAGAGTAGCACCAGTGGCAATGGAGAAAAAGTGGACAGACTTGAGAGGTATTTGGGAAGTGTAATTAATGGGACTTGGTGACTGATTATATGTGAGGATAGCTTACAGAAGGAAATGTTAAAGATGATTACTAAGTGTCTACCTTAACCATCTGAGGAAGTAGTGGTGCCATTCTGCAGACAAGGAATAATGAAATCATGAAGATGTGGATGCAATCATCTTTACATGCCTTGACATCCAATCCAAATTTGCTGTTCCTGGATCTCACTCCTTTGGAAACATCTGCTCAAAAGAGTTTCTATTGCTAAGTCATATTAATTATAATCTAATGTTATAGATTAGTTAAAAGCTAAATCATATTAATTAAGGCTAATAGGTTAATATGCCATCTATACTAGGACTGAGCGTAGCATCTTGCCAGGGGTCTTTGGAAGAGAATGCCTTTATTAAACAAGTCTTTGTGGGAAATCAGAGGATACTGGAGATATTTGTAGACAGGAAGTGTTTCTTGAGGGGGGAATATTCCACATCCTTTTAGTAATTAGAGTAGGGCTACCCCAAAAGGACTCAAGAATAAAATAATGCCCTTAACCACTTTTCAGCATGTCTTCAATTTGCCCATGCATCAAGAATATTGGAGTTCAATGGAAGGGTCCCCTTATTGGGATCCAGATTCTACGTCAGCCAAGCTGAACTGTATCACCTGATGAGTGCTAAATTTTCAGGAATTTGGTGACTAGTTTAAGTGACATCACCTTGGTAGGTTAAAATTGGCCAGATCTGGAGAATTCACATCATAGAAATTGGGAACTGCTACAAATTAGGGCTTGTTTTCCTTCAGAGAACTGGTTGCTGGTTTACCAGCACACCACTGATTCCAATCCTGCCACAGACTAACCATGTGGTTTTTCCTATCTACACTCACATCCTTGGTGATCACATCCATTCTTGTGGCTTTAATACCAGGTATATTTTGGAAACTACCAAATTGATATCGCTAATTCAGATCTTCTCTCCAGTGCCAGACTCATGTATCAGACTCATTTAACCAACAGAATAGTTAACATTAACATTGCAGCTCAGATGTAGAATAGGCATCACAAACAACAGGTTCAAAACAGCCCCTCATCTACAACTTCTGCTTTCTCCTCATCACAAATTTTCTTCTGCTATCTTGACCATTTCATCAAATGATAACCCTTCCTTTTGCTTAGGCCCAGCACACTATTATTGTCATTGGATATTCTCTTTCTCTCACATCCCACATTCAATCCATCATCAAGTTCTGTTGCTTTACTTTGAAAACATATCCAGAATCTGACTATTTCAATCTTCACTGACACCATCTTATACGGTGCCACCATTATCTCCTACCTGAATCATTGTAGTAACCCTCTGACTGGTCTTCTTGCTCCTTCCTTTGCTCCCCTGGAGTCTATTCTCAGTGAAGCAACCAGAGTAATCTCATTAAAACACAAGTCAGATGGGAATAAATAGACTCTGGATGTGTTAGCAGAAGACTGCACTAACAAAAATACAACTTAAAAAATTTCAAACTTGGTTCATTGTAGTTTTGATTTGCAATTCCCTGATGATAAGTGGTAATGAGCATCTTTTCATGTGTCCATTGGGCATCTACATGTCTTCTTTATTTTATTTTATTATGCTATGCTAGTCATCATACAGGCTAACCCACCCCCCACCTCTTCCCCTCCAAAACCCTCAGTTTGTTTCCCAGAGTCCATAGTCTCTCATGATTCATCTCCCCTTCTGATTTCTCCATCTTAATTCCCCCCTTCCTTCTCCTAATGTCCTCTATGCTATTCCTTATGTTCCACAAATAAGTGAAACCATATGATAACTGCCTTACTTTGCTTGATTTATTTCACTCAGCACAATCTCCTTCAGTTCCATCTATGTTGATGCAAAAGTTGGATATTTATCCTTTCTGGTGGCTGAGTAATATTCCACTGCATAGGTGGACCACATCTTCTTTATCCATTCATCTTTTGAAGGGCATCCTGGCTCTTTCCACAGTTTGGCTATTGTGGACATTGCTGCTATGAACACTGGGGTGCACGTGGCCCTTTTTCTCACTGAATCTGTGTCATTGGGGTAAATACTCAGCTGTGAAATTGCTGGATCATAAAGTTACTCTATTTTTAACTTTTCAAGAAAACTTCACACTGTTTTCCAGAGTGGCTGCTCCAACTTGCATTCCCACCAACAGTGTAAGAGGGTTCCTCTTTCTCCACAGCAACTCCAACATTTGTTGTTTCTTGCCTTGTCAATTTTTGCCATTCTAACTGGTGTAAGGTGGTATCTCATTATGTTTTTGATTTGAATTTCCCTGAGGGTTAATGATGTTGAACATTTTTTCATGTGTTTGTTATCCATTTGTATGTCTTCTTTGGAGAAGTGTCTGTTCATGCCTTCTGCCCATTTTTTGACTTGATTACCTATTTTTGGGGTCTTGACTTCGAGGAGTTCTTTATAGATCTTGGATATCAGCCTTTTGTCTATAGTGTCATTTGAAAATGCCTTCTCCCATTCCATAGTTTGCCTCTTTGTTTTGTTGGCTGCTTCCTTTGCTGTGCAGAAGCTTTTTATCTTGATGAAGTCTCAAAAGTTCAGTTTTGCTTTTGTTTTCCTTGCCTTTGGAGACTATCTTGAAAGAAACTGCTGTGGGCTATGTCAAAGAGGTTACTGCCTATGTTTTCTCTAGGATTTTGATAGATTCCTGTCCCACATTAAGGTCTTTCATCCATTTCGAGTTTAGCTTTGCATGTGGTGTAAGCAAATGGTTGAGTTTCATTCTTCCATATATGGCTGTCCAGTTTTCCCAGCACCATTTTTTGAAGAGACTGTCTTTTTTCCATTGGATTTTTTTTTCTTGTTTTGTCAAAGATTAGTTAACCATAGAGTTGAGGCTCCATATCTGGGCTCTGTATTCTGTTCTATTTTTCTGTGTGTCTTTTTGTTTGTGCCAGTACCTTGCTGTCTTGGTGATCACAGCTCTATAATATAGCTTGACATCAGGCAACGTGATCTCGCCAGCTTTCCTTTTCTTTTTTAACATTTCCTTGGCAATTCAGGGGCTTTTCTCTTTCCATACAAATATTAGAATTGAAGTCCTATCAACAACAATCAGACAACAAATATAAAAGGCATTCAATTTGGTAAAGAAGAAGTAAAACCCTATTTGCAGATGACATGATATTTTATGTGGAAAACCCAAAGGACTCCACTCCTGAATTACTATAATTCATACAGCAATTCAACAATCTGGCAGGATACAAACTCAATGCACAAAAATTTCCTATACACTAACGATGTAACTGTAGGAAGAGAAATTAGGGAATTGATTTGATTTATAATAGCACCAAAAACCATAAGATACCTTGGAATAAACTCAACCAAAGAGGTGAAAGATCTCTACTCTGGAAACTACAGAAAACTTATGAAAGAAATTGAGGAAGATACAAAAAGATGGAGAAACAATCCAATGTCATGGATTGGAAGAATAAACATTGTTAAAAAGTCAGTGCTTCCCAGACCAATCTATACTTTCAACTCCATCCTGATCAAAATACCATGGCATTTTTCAAAGTGCTGGACAAGCAATCCTGTCTCCTTTAGAAAAAAACGTGTGCTCATGTCTTCTGCCCATTTATCATTGGATTATTCTTTTTTGGGTGTTGAGGCTTCTAAGTTCTTTACGTGTTTAAATATTAGCCCTTTACCAGATATGTTATTCGTAAATATCTTCTCCCATTCTGTAGGTTGCCTTTAGTTCTGTTGATTGTTTCCTTCATTGTGCAGAAGATTTTTGTTTTTTGTTTGTTTGTTTGTTTGTTTGTTTTGTTGAAGTCCCAGTAGTTTATTTTTTTCTTTTGTTTCCCTTGCCTTAGGAAACATATGTAGTAAGAAGTTCCCACAGCTGATGTCAAAGAGGTTACTTGCCTATGTTCTACTCTAGGAGACAGTTTCCTGTCTCATATTTAGGTCTTTCATCCACTTTGAATTTATTTTTGTGTTTAAGAAAGTGGTCCAGTGTCATTTTTCTGAATGTCAATTATTTTCATCTTTCTGCTGTCAAATCTTCCCAACACCATTTGTTGAAGGGACTGCCTTTTCCCATTGACTATTCTATTCTCTTTTGTCAAGGATTAATTGACCACACACTTATGGGTTCATTTATGGAATTTCTATTCTCTTCTATTGATTTATATGTTTACTGTTGTCCCAGTGTCATACTGTGTTGAATACTACAGCTTTGCAATATATCTTAAAGTCTCAATTGTGATTCCTCCAGCCTTGTTTTTCTTTTCCAATGTTGCTTTGGTGACTCTGAGTCTTTTGTTTTTCCATATAAATTTTAGGATTTTTTCTAGCTTTCTGAAAAATGCTGTTGGTATTTTGTCTTTTTTTAAAACTTAAATCCAATTAGCCCACATATACTACATCATTAGTTTTTGGTGTAGTGTTCAATGATTCATTAGTTGCATATAACACCAAGTGCTCATCACATCACATACTCTTCTTAATCTCCATCACCCAGTCAACCTCATCTCCCACCCACAGCCCTTTCCACAACCCTCGGTTTTTTTCCCCAGAGTCAAGAGTCTCTCATATTTTCGCTCTCTCTCTGATTTCTTCCCATTCAGTTTTTCTCCCTTCCCTTATGATACTCTGCTCTATTTCTTGTATTCCACATATGAGTGAAATCATATGATAATTGTCTTTCTCTGATTAACTTATTTCACTTAGCATAATGTCCTCCAGTTTCATCCATGTCAATGTAAATGGTAGGCATTCATTTTTTTACTAACATACAATGTATTATTTGTTTCAGGGGTACAAGCCTGTGATTCATCAGTTTTACACAATTCACAGTACTCGCCATAGCACATACCTTCCTTAATGTCCATCACTCAGCCACCCCATCCCTCCCAATCCCCACCCCTCCAGAAACTCTCAGTTTGTTTCCTGAGATTAAAAGTATCTTAGTTTGTCTCCCTCTCTGTTTTCATCTTGCTTCATTTTTCCCTCCCTTCCCCTATGATCCTCTGTCTTCTTTCTCAAATTCTTCATATCAGTGAGATCATATAATTGTCTTTCTCTGATTGACTTATTTTGCCCAGCCTGATACACTCTAGTTCCACCCACATCACTGCAATGGCAAGATTTCTTTTTTTCTGATGGCTGCATAGTATTCCATTGTATATCTATATCACATCTTCTTTATCCATTGATCTGCTGATGGGCATCTAGGTTCTTTCCACAGTTTGGCTACTCTGGACATTGCTTCTGTAAACATTCGGGTGCCTGTGCTCCTTCAGATCATTACATTTGTATGTTCAGTGTAACTACTCAGTAGTGCAATTGCTGGGTCATAGGGTAGCTCTATTTTCAACTTTTAGAGGAACCTCCATACTGTTTTCCAGAGTGGCTGCATCAGCTTGCATTCCCACCAACAGTGTAAGAGTGTTCCACTTCCTCTGAATGCTTGCCAACTCCTGTAATTTCCTGACTCATTAATTTTAGCCTTTCTGACGGGTGTGATTTGGTATCTCACTGTGGCTTTGATTTGTATTTCCCTGATGCTGAGTGATTTTTTTTTAATTTTTATTTTTTTAATTTCCTTTCAGTGTTCCAGAATTTATTGTTTATGCACCACACCCAGCATTCCATGCAATACATGCCCTCCAAAATACCCACCAGGCTCACCCAACCTCCAACCCCCTCCCGTCCAAAACCCTCAGTTTGTTCCTCAGAGACCACAGTCTCTCATGGGTCAATGCCAAGTGATTTTGAACAATTTTTCACGTGTCTGCTGGCCATTTGGATGTCTTCTTTGCAGAATGTCTGTTCGTGTCTTCTGCCCATTTCTTGATTGGATTATTTGTTCTTCTGGTGTTGAGTTTGATAAGTTCTTTATAGATTTTGGATACTAGCCCTTTATCTTATATGTCCATTGCAAATATCTTCTCCCAATTTGCAGGTGTATTTTGGTTTTGTTGACTATTTCCTTTGCTGTGCAAAAGTTTTTGATCTTGATGAAGTACCAATAGTTCATTTTTGCCCTTGCTTCCCTTGACTTTGGCAATGTATCTAAGAAGAGGTTGTGGCTGGGAGGTCGAAGAGGTTGTTGCCTGTGTTCTCCTCAAGGATTTTGATGGATTCCTGTCTCATATTGAGGTCCTTCATCCATTTGGAGTCTATTGTTGTGTGTGGTGTAAGGAAATGGTCCAGTTTCATTTTTCTGCATGTGACTGTCCAATTTTCCCAACAGCATTTCTGGCAGAATGTCTTTTTTCCATTGGACTTTATTTCCTGCTTTGTCGAAGATTCATTGACCATAGAGTTGAGAGTCCATTTCTGGGCTCTTTATGATGTTCCATTGATCTATGCTTCTGTTTTTATGCCATTACCATACTGTCTTGGTGATTACACTATTGTAATAGAGCTTGATGTCTGAAGTTGTGATGCCACCAACTTTGGCTTTCTTTTTCAACATTCCTCTGGCTATTCGGGGTCTTCTCTTGTTCCATATACATTTTAGGATTATTTGTTCCATTTCTTTAGAAAAAGTTGATGGTATTTTGATAGAGATTGCATTAAATGTGTAGATTTCTCTAGGTAGCATAGACATTTTCACAATATTTATTCCTCTAATCTATGAGCATGGAACACTTCCATTTCTTTGTGACTTACTCAATTTCTTTCATGAGTACTCTGTAGTTCTCTGAATACGGATTCTTTGTCTCTTTGGTTAAGTTTATTCCTAGGTATCTTATGATTTTGGGTACAATTGTAGATGGGGTTGACCCCTTAATTTCTCTTTCTTCTGTCTTGCTGTTGGTCTATAGAAATGCAAGATTTCTGTGCATTGACTTTATATCCTGACACTTTACTGAATTTTTGTATGAGTTCTAGCAGTTTTGGGGTGGTCTTTTGGGTTTTCCACATAAAGTATCATATCATCTGCAAAGAGTGAGAATTTGACTTCTTCTTTGCCAGCTAGGATGCCTTTTACTTCTTTTTGTTGTCTGATTGCTGAGGCTAGAATTTCCTGTACTGTATTGAATAACAGTGGTGATAGTGGGCATCCCTGCTGTGTTCCTGACCTTAGGGGAAAAGCTATCAGTTTTCACCCATGGAGAGTAATATTTGCTGGGATTTTTCATAGATGGCTTTTATGATATTGAGGTATATAACCTCTATCCATACACTGTGAAGAGTTTTGATTAAGAATTGGTGCTGTACTTGGTCATGTTTTTTCAGCGTCTATTTAGAGTGTCATGTTTTTTGTTCTTTCTTTTATTAATGTATTGTATCACATAGAATGATTTGTGGATGTTGAACCAACCTTGCAGACCAGGAATAAATATAGCCTGGTAGTGGTGAATAATCCTTTTAATGTACTGTTGGATCCCCTTGGCTAGTATTTCTTTAAATTTTATTCTTATTATGTTATGTTAGTCACCATACAGTAGAAGACACTGTCTGAGGACTAATTTAACCATTGGTCGGAAATAAATGGTTCATAAGTCACTATTTTACAACCGTTATTCCTTTATCAGCTTCATGTATTTTGAAGCTCATATACATATTTTTTTAAATTTAATTTAATTTTATTGTCTAGTATTTTAGTGAGAATTTTTTCATCCTTGTTCATCAGGGACATTGGTCTATAATTCTCCTTTTTGATGGGGTCTTTGTCTGGTTTGGGAATCAAGGTAATGCTGGCTTCAAAATATGAGTTTGGAAATTTTCCTTCCATTTCTATTTTTTAGGAACACTTTCAGGAGTATAGTTATTAATTCGTTTTAAATGTTTGGTAGAATTCCTCTGGGAAGCCATCTGGCCCTGGGCTCTTGTTTGTTTAGAGATTTTTTTGATGCCTGCTTCAATCTTCTTACTGGTTACGGGTCTGTTCAGGGTTTCTCTTTCTTCCTGATTCAGTTTTGGTAGTTTATATCTCTCTAGGAATGCATCCATTTTTTCCAGATTGTCAAATTTGCTGGTGTATCATTGCTCATAATATGTTTTTATAATTGTTTGTATTTCTTGGGTGTTGGTTGTGATTTCTCCTCTTTCATTCATGATTTTATTTATTTGGGTCCTTTCTCTTTTCTTTTTTGGTAAGTCTGGCCAGGGCTTTATCAATCTTATTAATTCTTGCAAAGAAAAAGCTCCTAGATTCTTTGATTTGTTCTACTGTCCTTTTGGTTACTATTTCATTGATTTCTCCTCTGATCTTTATGATTTCTCTTCTCCTGCCGGGTTTAGGCTTCCTTTGTTGTTCTTTCTCCAGCTCCTTTAGACACCTAAAGGTTTAGGTTGTGCACTTGAGACCTTTCTTATTTCTTGAGAAAGTCTTGTATCGCTATACACTCTCCTCTCAGAACTGCCATTGCTCTGTCCCAAATATTTTGAACGGTTGTGTTTTCATTTTCATTTGTTTCCATGATTTTAAAAAAAGTTCTTATTTAATTACCTGGTTGACCCATTCATTCTTTAGTAGGATGATCTTTAGCCTCCATGTATTTCAGTTCTTTCCAACTTCCCTCTTGTGGTTGTATTCTAGGCTCAAAGCATTGTGGTCTGAAAATATGCAGGGAATGATCCCAGGCTTTTGGTACTGGTTGAGACCTGATTTATGAACCAGAATGTGATCTATTCTGGAGAATGATCCAGGTACACTAGAGAAGAATGTGTATTCTCTTGCTTTGGCATGGAATGTTCTGAATATTGCTGTGATGTCCATCTGGTCCAGTATGTTATTTAAGATCTTTATTTCCTTGTTGAACTTTTGCTTAGATAACCTGTCAATTTCAGTGAGGAAGGTGATAAAGTCCTCTAATATTATTGTATTATTGTTGATGTGTTTCTTTGAATTAGTTAATTAGTTTATATAATTGGCTGCTCCCATGTTAGGGGCATAGATATTTAAAATTGTAACATCTTCTTGTGGGACAGAAGTTTTTTTTTTTCAATTTTTTTTTTTTATTTTCAGCATAACAGTATTCCTTGTTTTTGTGCCACACTCAGTGCTCCATGCAATCCGTGCCCTCTCTAATACCCACTACTTGGTTCCCCCAACCTCCCATCCCCCGCTGCTTCAAACCCCTCAGATTGTTTTTCAGAGTCCATATCTCTCATGGTTCACCTCCCCTTCCAATTTTCCCCAACTCCCTTCACCTCTCTATCTCCCCTTATCCTCCATGCTATTTGTTATGCTCCACAAATAAGTGAAACCATGTGATAATTGACTCTCTCTGCTTGACTTATTTCACTCAGCATAATCTCTTCCAGTCCCATCCATGTTGCTACAAAAGTTGGATATTCATCCTTTCTGATGGAGGCATAATACTCCATAGTGTAAATGGATCACATCTTCCTTATCCATTCGTCCATTGAAGGGCATCTTGGCTCTTTCCACAGTTTCGTGACTGTGGCCATTGCTGCTATGAACATTGGGGTACAGTTGGCCCTTCTTTTCACTACATCTGTATCTTTGGGGTAAATACCCTGTAGTGCAATGGCAGGGTCATAGGGAAGCTCTATTTTTAATTTCTTGAGGAATCTCCACATTGTTCTCCAAAATGGCTGCACCAACTTTCATTCCCACCAACAGTGTAAGAGGGTTCCCCTTTCTCCACATCCCCTCCAACACATGTTGTTTCCTGTCTTGCTAATTTTGGTCATTCTAACTGGGATAAGGTGATATCTCAATGTGGTTTTAATTTGAATCTCCCTGATGGCTAGTGATGATGAACATTTTTTCATGTGTCTGATAGCCATTTGTCTGTCTTCATTCAGAAGGGTCTGTACATATCTTCTGCCGATTTTTTGATATTTTGCCCATTTGATATTTGCCCATTTTCTGTTTTGTGTGTGTTGAGTTTGAGGAGTTCTTTATAGATCCTGGATATCAACCTTTTGTCTGTACTGTGATTGCAAATACCTTCTCCCATTCCGTGGGTTGCCTCTTTGTTTTCTTGACTATTTCCTTTGCTGTATAGTAGCTTTTGATTTTGATGAAGTCCCAAAAGTTCATTTTGGCTTTTGTTTCCTTTGCCTTTGGAGACATATCTTGAAAGAAGTTGCTGTGGCTGATATCGAAGAGGTTACTGCCTATATTCTCCTCTAGGATTCTGATGGATACCTGTTTCATGTTGAGGTCTTTTATCCATTTTGAGTTTATCTTTGTTTACGGTGTAAGAGAATTTTCGAGTTGTATTCTTCTACACATACCTGTCCAGTTTTCCCAGCACCATTTATTGAAGAGACTGCCTTTTTCCACTGTATATTTTTTCTTATTTTGTCGAAGATTATTTGACTGTAGAGTTGAGGGTCCATATCTGGGATCTCTACTCTGTTCCACTGGTCTAGGTGTCTGTTTTTATGCCAGTACCATGCTGTCTTGGTCATCACAGCTTTGTATTCAAGCTTGAAACCAGGTAACGTGATGCCCCCAGTTTTATTTTTGTTTTTCAACATTTCCTTAGCGATTCTGGGTCTCTTCTGGTTCCATACAAATTTCTGGATTATTTACTCCAGCTCTTTGAAGAATACCGGTGGAATTTTGATCAGAATGGCATTAAAAGTACAGATTGCCCTAGGCAGTAGAGACATTTTATCAATGTATTCTTCCGATCCAAGAGCATGGAATGGTCTTCCATCTTTTTGTGTCTTCTTCAATTTCTTTCATGAGTGTTTTGTAGTTCCTCGAGTACAGATCCTTTACCTCTTTGGTTAGGTTTATTCCCAGGTATCTTATGTTTCTTGGTGCTAGAGTAAATGGAATCGATTCTCTAATTTCCCTTTCTGTATTTTCGTTGTTAGTGTAGAAGAAAGCCACTGATTTCTGTACATTGACTTTGTATCCTGCCATGTTACTGAATTGCTGTATGAGTTCTAGTAGTTTAGGGGTGGAGTCTTTTGGGTTTTCCATATAAAGAATCATGTCATCTGCAAAGAGAGAGAGTTTGACTTCTTCACTGCCAGTTTGGATGCCTTTTATTCTCCTTGTAGTCTGATTGCTGTTGCTAGGACTTCTAATATGATGTTGAACAAGAGTGGTGATAGTGGGCATCCTTGTTGTGTTCCTCATCTCAACGGTAAGGCTGAAAGCTTTTTCCCATTGTGGATGATATTTGCTGTAGGTCTTACACAGATAGATTTGATGAAGTTCAGGAATGTTCCCTCTATCCTTATACTTTGAAGCGTTTTTATCAGGAAAGGACACTGGATTTTGTCAAATGCTTTTTCTGCATCAATTTAGAGGACCATGTAGTTCTTCTCTTCTCATATTAATTTGTTCTTTCACATTGATTGATTTTCGAATTTGAACCTTCCTAGTAGCCCAGGAATGAACCCCACCTGGTCATGGTGGATAATCTTTTTAATGTACTGTTGGATCCTGTTTGGTAGGATCATGTTGAGAATCTTAGCATCCATAATCATCAGTGATGTTCGTCTGAAATTCTCCTTTCTGGTAGGGTCTATGCCTGGTTTGGGGATCAGGGTAATGCTGGTTTCATAGAAAGAGTCTGTAAGTTTTCCTTCTGCTTCAATTTTTTGAAACAGCTTCAGGAGAATAGGTGTTATTTCTTCTTTGAAAGTTTGGTAGAATTCCCCAGAGAATCCATCAGGTCCTGGGCTCTTGTTTTTTGGGAGGTTTTTGATAACTGCTTCAATCTCTTTACTAGATATCGGTCTATTCAGGTTGCCAATTTCTTCCTGGTTCAATTTTGGGAGTTTATAGTTTTCCAGAAATGCATCCATTTCATCTAGGTTGCTTAGCTTATTGGCATATAACTGTTGATAATAATTTCTGATGATGTTTCTACTTCCTTGGTGTTAGTTGTGATCTCTTCCTTTTCATTCATACTTGTATAAATTTGGGCTTTCTCTCTTTTCTTTTGAATTAGTGTGGCCAATGGTTTATTGATCTTATTGATTCTTTCAAAAAACCAGCTTCTAGATTCATTGATACGTTCTACTGTATCTCTGGTTTCTACCTCATTGATATCAGCTCTAATCTTGATTATTTCCCTTCTTATGTGTGGAGTTGGTTTGATTTGTTGTTGATTCTCCAGTTCTTTAAGGTGTAGAGACAGCTGGTGTATTGTGGATTTTTCAATTTTTTTGAGGGAGGCTTGGATGGCTATGTATTTCCCCCATAGGACTGCCTTTGTTGTATCCCATAGGATTTGGACCAAAGTGTCTTCATTCTCATTGGTTTCCATGAATTGTTTCAGTTCTTCTTTGATCTCCTGGTTGATCCAAGCATTCTTAAGCACGATGGTCTTTAGCTTCCAGGTGTTTGCGTTCCTTCTGAACTTTTCCTTGTGATTGAGCTCCAGTTTCAAAGCATTGTGATCTGAGAATATGCAGGGAATAATCTCAGTCTTTTGGTATCGGTTGAGTCCTGATTTGTGACCCAGTATGTGGTCTATTCTTGAATAGGTTCCAAGTGCACTTCAGAAGAATGAGTATTCTGTTGTTTTTGGGTGGAATGTTCTGTATATATCTATGAGGTCCATCTGGTCCAATGTGTCATTCAATGCTCTTGTTTCTTTATTGATTTTCTGCTTCGATGATCTGTCTCTTTCTAAGAGAGGTGTGTTAAGATCTCCTATTAATGTATTCATATCAATATGACTCTTTATCTTGATTAATCGTTTTCTTATGTAATTGGGTGCTCCCATATTGGGGCAATAAATATTTACAATTGTTAGATCATCTTGGTGGATAGTCCCTTTAAGAATGATTAGTTTCCTTCTGTATCTCTGACTACAGTCTTTAGTTTAAAATCTAATTTGTCTGATATGAGAATACTATTTTTTTGAGCCTTCTTATGAGGCCCACTGGCATGAAAGATGCTTCTGCATCCCTTCACTTTCAGTCTGGGTGTATCTTTAGGTTCAAAAAGGGTTTCTTGTATCCAACATATGAATGGGTCCTGTCATTTTATCCAATCTGCAACCCTGTGCCATTTTATGGGCGCATTTAGGCCATTCACATTGAGAGTGATTATTGATAGATACGTTTTTATTGACATCGTCTTACCTTTGAAGTCTTTCTTTCTGTAGATTGTCTCTATATTTCTGTTCATTGCTATTCTTAGGATTTTTCCTCTTTTATAGAACTTCCCTTAATATTTCCTGCAGTGTTGGCTTGGTGGTTGCTTAGTCTTTTAAGTCTTGCCAGTCTTGGGAACTCTTTATCTCTCCATCCATTTTGAATGTCAGTCTTGCTGGATAAAGTATTCTTGGCTGCATGTTCTTCTCATTTAGTGCCCTGAATATATCTTGCCAGCCCTTTCTGGCTTGCCAGGTCTCTGTGGACAGGTCTGACATTATTCTGATGGGCTTTCCACTGTAAGTAAGGAGCCTCTTTGTCATAGCGGCTTTTAAGAGATTATATCTACAATTAAGATTCCTCAATTTGACTATCAGGTGCCTTGATGTTTTTTTGGAATCTATAATCTTGGGTGGAGACTGATCGGCCTCTAGTACATGAATGCTGGGTCCATCTGTGAGACTGGGAAAATTTTCATGAAGAACTTGCTCCACTATATCTCCTAGACTTCTTTCTTTCTCCTCCCCTTCAGGGATTCCAATCATTCTGACGTTGGAACATTTCATGGCATCATTTATTTCCCTGATTCTCTTTTCCTGGCTTCTAAGCTATTTGTTCCAGTCTTCCTCCTGATCCTTTCTCTCTATCTGTTTGTCCTCCAGATCACTAATTCTATCTTCTGTCTCAGTTACCCCAGCTTTGAGAGAATTTAGATTAGATTGGAACTCATTGAGAGCATTGTGAACCTCAGCCCTGGTAGCTTTTACCTCTGCCCTAGCATTGTGAACATCATCTCTGTTCGCTTTCAGTTCGGCCCTAATCAATTCCGTTTGGTCATTCATGGCTTTCTCCAACCTAGCTATTGCCTGGATAATTGTTAGCCTGAATTCTCTTTCCGACATATTGTCTATGTTGATAGCCGTTAGCTCTGTTGCAGAAGGTCCATCCTCTGTATTTTTCTTCTGTTGGGCATTCCTCCTCCTAGTCATTTTGGTGTGAGATGACTGAACCAATGTAGCTGGATGTATCGACCATGGTGCATTCACGGTGCACCCTGGAACACATCTGAGCAATCAGGATTCCTCACCCAAATGAGAGAAAAAAGAAAAGAAAAAGAAAAAAAGAAAGAAAGAAAGAAAAAGAGAGAGAGAGGAAAGAAAGGGAAGATAAAAGAGAAGGTTCAGCCCAAATGGGCCACAAGGTAAGATTTATGAAGTATACAAAAAAAAAAAAAAAACAAACAAAAAGACTAATAAAAGTATATGACAAGAGAAAAAAAAATATATATATAAACAAATAAAGGAGGAACCTCGTCAAAAAGAACCCCTTGTGTAAGATTTATATACTATCAGGACAAACGCAAAAACACAGAAACACTGGTGGAAGAAAAATATGGGAGAGTGGTTATAAACTCTCAGTATGTGTGAGGAAGATTATTTTGATTCTTCCTGGATGTATCTTGATATCTTTGTTAAAGGACTCAACTTTCCTAAGATAAAGGGGGATTAAAAATTGGTTTACCGACTCTTTTTCGGGGGGGAGGAGTCAAGATGGCAGAGAAGCAGCAGGCTGAGACTACTTCAGGTTGCGGGAGATCAGCTAGATAGCTTATCTAAAGATTGCAAACACCTATAAATCCAACGGGAGATCAAAGAGAAGAAGAACAGCAATTCTAGAAACAGAAAATCAACCACTTTCTGAAAGGTAGGACTGGCGGAGAAGTGAATCCAAAGTGACGGGAAGATAGACCGCGGGGGGAGGGGCCAGCTCCCGGCAAGCGGCGGAGCAACAGAGCACAAAATCAGGACATGTAAAAGTCTGTTCCGCTGAGGGACATCACTGCAGAGGCTTAACCGGTGTGAAGCCCATGCGGGGCCAGTGTGGCCTCAGGTCCCACAAGGTCACAGAAGGATCGGGGTGTCTGAGTGTCACAGAGCTTGCAGGTATTAGAACAGGGAAGCCGGCTACAGAGACAGAGCTGAGGAGTGACTCTCAGCTCGGGGTTACCTTGAAATGGTCATAGGCTCGGTCAGCTCAGAGCGCGGCTGGAGGCAAGGGTGACAGGAGTAATTGGGCGCTGTTCTCTGAGGGCGCACTAAAGAGTGGGGCTCCGGGCTCTCGGCTTCTCCAGGACGGAGACTGGGAGGCCGCCATCTTCATTCCAGTCCTCCAGGACTCTATGGAAAACGCTCAGGGAACAAAAGCTCCCGAAAGCAAACCCGAGCAGATTACTCAGCCCGGCCCCTGGTAAGGGCGGTACAACTCTGCCTGGGGCAAAGACACTTGAGAATCACTACAACAGGCCCCTCCCCCAGAAGATCAACAAGAAACCCAGCCAGGACCAAGTTCACCTAGCAAGGAGTGCAGTTTCAATACCAAGGAGAGCAGTGGAATTCCAGAGGAGGAGAAAGCAAGCACGGAACTCATGGCTTTCTCCCATGATTCTTTAGCCTTGCAGTTAATTTAATTTATTTTTTCTTTTTCAATTTTTTTTCTCTTATTCTGTTAAATTTTTTTAACTTTTACCCCTTTCTTTTTTAACGTCTTTTAATTAGTTTATCTAATATATATATATTTTTTTTCCTTTTTATTTTTTTTTCATTATTGGTTTTCTTTTTTTATTTGTTTCTTTTTTCTTTTTTATTTTTTTTTCTTTCTGAACCTCTTTTTATCCACTTCCCCCCCCTCACGATTTGGGATCTCTTCTGATTTGGCTAAAGCATATTTTCCTGGGGTTGTTGCCACCCTTTTAGTATTTTACTTGTTCCTTCATAGACTCTTATCTGGACAAAATGACAAATCGGAAAAATTCACCACAAAAAAAAGAACAAGAGGCAGTACCAAAGGCTAGGGACCTAATCAACACAGACATTGGTAATATGTCAGATCTAGAGTTCAGAATGACGATTCTCAAGGTTCTACCTGGGCTCGAAAAAGGCATGGAAGATATTAGAGAAACCCTCTCGGGAGATATAAAAGCCCTTTCTGGAGAAATAAAAGAACTAAAATCTAATCAAGTTGAAATCAAAAAAGCTATTAATGAGGTGCAATAAAAAATGGAGGCTCTCACTGCTAGGATAAATGAGGCAGAAGAAAGAATTAGCTATATAGAAGACCAAATGACAGAGAATAAAGAAGCTTAGCAAAAGATGGACAACCAGCTACTGGACCATGAGGGCAGAATTCGGGAGATAAGTGACACCGTAAGATGAAACAACATTAGAATAATTGGGATTCCAGAAGAAGAAGAAAGAGAGAGGGGAGCAGAAGGTATATTGGAGAGAATTATTGGAGATAATTTCCCCAATATGGCAAAGGGAACAAGCATCAAAATCCAGGATGTTCAGAGAACCCCACTCAAAATCAATAAGAATAGGTCCACACCCCATCACCTAATAGTAAAATTTACAAGTCTTAGTGACAAAGAGAAAATCCTGAAAGCAGCCCGGGAGAAGAAGTCTGTAACATACAATGGTAAAAATATTAGATTGGCAGCAGACTTATCCACAGAGACCTGGCAGGCCAGAAAGAGCTGGCATGATATATTCAGAG
>NW_022631201.1:672283-742746 GCF_010015895.1 Lontra canadensis | reverse complement strand
CCAACAGACACATGAAAAAGTGCTCCACATCACTCGGCATCAGGGAAATACAAATCAAAACCACAATGAGATACCACCTCACACCAGTCAGAATGGCTAAAATTAACAAGTCACGAAATGACAGATGCTGGCGAGGATGCAGAGAAAGGGGAACCCTCCTACACTGTTGGTGGGAATGCAAGCTGGTGCAACCACTCTGGAAAACAGCATGGAGGTTCCTCAAAATGTTGAAAATAGAACTACCCTATGACCCAGCAATTGCACTGCTGGGTATTTACCCTAAAGATACAAATGTAGTGATCCTAAGGGGCACGTGCACCCAAATGTTTATAGCAGCAATGTCTACAATAGCCAAACTATGGAAAGAACCTAGATGTCCATCAACAGACGAATGGATCAAGAAGATGTGGTATATATATACAATGGAATACTATGCAGCCATCAAAAGAAATGAAATCTTGCCATTTGCGACGACGTGGATGGAACTAGAGGGTATCATGCTTAGCGAAATAAGTCAAGCGGAGAAAGACAACTATCATATGATCTCCCTGATATGAGGGAGAGGAGATGCAACATGGGGGGTTAATGGGGTAGGAGAAGAGTAAATGAAACAAGTTGGGATTGGGAGGGAGACAAACCATAAGTGACTCTTAATCTCACAAAACAAACTGAGGGTTGCTGGGGGGAGGGGGGTTGGGAGAGGGGGGGTGGGGTTATGGACATTGGGTAGGGTATGTGCTATGGTGAGTGCTGTGAAGTGTTTAAACCTGGAGATTCACAGTCTTGTACCCCTGGGGGAAAATATATATTAAAAAATAATAATAATAATAATAATAACTCTCAATGTGAATGGCCTAAATGGACCCATAAAATGACACAGGGTTGCAGATTGGATAAAACGACAGGACCCATCCATATGTTATCTACAAGGAGTCCCATTCTGAACCTAAGGATACACCCAGACTGAAAGTGAAAGGATGGAGAAGCAACTTTCATGCCAATGGGCCTCAAAAGAAGGCCAGGGTAGTGATTCTCATATCAGATGCATTAGATTTTAAACTAAAGACTGTAGTCAGAGATACAGAAGAACACTACATCATTCTTAAAGGGACTATCCACCAAGATGATCTAACAATTGTAAATATCTATGCCCCCAATATGGGAGCACCCAATTACATAAGAAAACTATTAATCAAGATAAAGAGCCATATTGATATGAATACATTTATAGTAGGAGATCTTAACATGCCTCTCTCAGTAATAGACAGATCATTGAAGCAGAAAATCAATAAAGAAACAAGAGCATTGAATGACACATTGGACCAGATAGACCTCATAGATATATACAGAACATTCCACACTAAAACAACAGAATACTCATTCTTCTCAAGTGCACATGGAACCTTCTCCAGAATAGACCACATACTGGGTCACAAATCAGGACTCAATGGATACCAAAAGAATGACATTTTTCCCTGCATATTCTCAGATCACAATGCTTTGAAACTGGAGCTCAATCACAAGGAAAAGTTTGGAAGGAACTCAAACACCTGAAAGCTGAAGATCACCTTGCTTAAGAATGCTTAGATCAACCAGGAGATCAAAGAAGAACTGAAACAATTGATGGAAACCAATGAGAATGAAGACACTTAGGTCCAAAACCTATGGTATACAGCAAAGGCGGTCCTAAGGGGGAAATGCGTAGCCATCCAAGCCTCCCTCAAAAAAATTAAAAAATCCACAATACACCAGCTGCCTCTACACATTAAAGAACTGGAGAATCAACAACAAATCAAACCAACTCCACACATAAGAAGGGAAATAATCAATATAAGAGCAGAGATCAATGAGGTAAAAACTAGAGATACAGTAGAACGTATCAATGAATCTAGAAGCTGGTTTTTTGAAAGAATCAATAAGATCGATAAACCATTGTCTACACTAATCCAAAAGAAAAGAGAGAAAGCCCAAATTAATATAATTATGAATGAAAAGGGAGAGATCACATCTAACACTAACGAAGTAGAAACAATCATCAGAAATTATTATCAACAGTTATATGCCAATAAGCTAAGCAACCTAGATGAAATGGATGCATTCCTGGAAAACTATAAACTCCCAAAATTGAACCAGGAAGAAATTGACAACCTGAATAGACTGATATCTAGTAACAAGATTGAAAGAACGATCACAAACCTCCCAAAAAACAAGAGCCCAGGACCTGACGGACTCCCTGGGGAATTCTATCAAACTTTCAAAGAAGAAATAACACCTATTCTCCTGAAGCTGTTTCAAAAAATTGAGGCAAAAGGAAAACTGCCAGACTCATTTTATGAGACCAGCAATACCCTTATCCCTAAACCAGGCAAAGATCACATAAAAAAGGAGTATTTCATACCAATATCAATGATGAATATGGATGCTAAGATACTCAACAAGATCCTAGCAAACAGGATCCAATAGCACATTAAGAAGATTATCCACCATGACCAGGTGGGATTCATCCCTGGGTTACAAGGATGGTTCAACATTAGCAAATTAATCAACGTGATAGAACAAATCACTAAGAGAAGAGAGAAGAACCACATGGTCCTCTCATGATGCAGAAAAAAAAACATTTGACAAAATCCAGCATCTGTTCCTGATTATAAAGCTTCAGAGTATAGGGATAGAGGGAACATTCCTGAACTTCATAAAATCTATCTATGAAAGACCCACAGCAAACATCATCCTCAATGGGAAAATGCTCACAGCCTTCCCGTTGAGATCAGGAACACGACAAGGATGCCCACTCTCACCACTCTTGTTCAACATAGTATTAGAAGTCCTAGCAACAGCAATCAGACAACAAAGAGAAATAAAAGGTATCCAAATTGACAATGAAGAAGTCAATCTCTCTCTCTTCAGAGATGACATGATTCTTTATATGGAAATCTCAAAAGACTCCACCCCCAAACTACTAGAACTCATACAGCAATTCAGTAATGTGGCAGGATACAAAGTCAATGTACAGAAATGAGTGGCTTTCTTATACACTAACAATGAAAATACAGGAAGGAAATTAGAGAATCGATTTGATTTACTATAGCACCAAGAACCATAAGATACCCGGGAATAAACCTAACCAAAGCGGTAAAGGATCTGTACTCGAGGAACTACAGAACACTCATGAAGGAAATTGAAGAAGACACAAAAAGATGGAAGACCATTCCATGCTCTTGGATCGGAAGAATAAACATTGTTAAAATGTCTCTACTGCCTAGAGCAAACTATACTTTTAATGCCATTCCAATCAAAATTCCTCCAGTATTTTTCAAAGAGCTGGAGCAAATAATCGAAAAATTTGTATGGAATCAGAAGATACCTCAAATTGCTAATGAAATGTTGAAAAACAAAAATAAAACTGGTGACATCACATTACCTGATTTCAAGCTTTAATACAAAGCTTTGATCATCAATACAGCATGTTACTGGCATAAAAACAGACACCTAGACCAGTGGAACAGAGTAGAATGCCCAAATATGGACCTTCAACTCTATGGTCAAATAATCTTCGACAAAATAGGAAAAAATATACAGTAGAAAAGCAGTCTTTTCCATAAATTGTGCTAGGAAAACTGGACAGCTATTATGTAGAAGAATGAAACTCGACCATTCTCTTACACCATACACAAAGATAAACTCGAAATGAATAAAAGACCTCAACGTGAGACAGGAATCCATCAGAATCTCCAATAGAGGAGAACATAGGCAGTAACATCTTTGATATCAGCCACAGCAACTTCTTTCAAGATATGTCTCCAAAGGCAAAGGAAACAAAAGTGAAAATAAACTTTTGGGACTTCAGCAAGATCAAAAGCTTCTGCACAGCAAAGGAAACAGTCAGGAAAATAAAGATGCAACCCACAGAATGGGAGAAGATATTTGCAAATGGTAGTACAGACAAAAGGCTGATATCCAGGATCTATAAAGAACTCCTCAAAGTCAACACACACAAAACAGACAATCATGTCAATCAATGGGCAGAAGATATGAACAGACACTTCTCCAATGAAGACATACAAATGGCTATCAGACACATGAAAAATGTTCATCATCACTAGCCATCAGGAAGTTTCAAATTAAAACCACATTGAGATACCACCTTACACCAGTTAGAATGGCGAAAATTAGCAAGACAGAAATCAACATGTGTTGACGAGGATGTGGAGAAAGGGGAACCCTCTTACACTGTTGGTGGGAATGCAATTTGGTGCAGCCACTTTGGAGAACAGTGTGGAGATTCTTCAAGAAATTAAAAATAGAGCTTCCTTATGACCCTGCTATTGCACTACTGGGTATTTACCCCAAAGATACAGATGGAGTGAAAAGAAGGGCCATCTGTACCCCAATGTTTATAGCAGCAATGGTCACTAAACTGTGGAAAGAACCAAGATGCCTTCAACGGACAAATGGTTAAGGAAGATATGGTCCATATACACTATGGAGTATTATGCCTCCATCAGAAAGGATGAATACCCAACTTTTGTAGCAACATGGACGGGACTGGAAGAGGTTATGTTGAGTGAAATAAGTCAAGCAGAGAGAATCAACTATCATACGGTTCCACTTATTTGTGGAGCATAACAAATAACATGGAGGACATGGGGATATGGAGAGAAGGGAGTTGAGGGAAACTGGGAGGGGAGATGAACCATGAGAGACTATGGACTCTGAAAACAACCTGAGGGTTGTGAAGAGGTTGGGGGTGGGAGGTTGGGGGAACCAGGTCGTGGGTATTATGGTCAGCACAGATAGCATGGAGCACTCTGTATGGTGCAAAGACAATGAATACTGTTACATTGAAAAGAAATAAAATAAAGTAAAATAAAATAAAATAAAATAAAATAAAATAGTAACTTACTATCTGACAAAAAAAAGAGTGTATAAAAGGCTGTTTCATTTATTCAGAGAAGCCTGAGACTGTCTCAGAGCCCACTATCATCATACTCAAGTTTTTACAGGTCTGGTTGTTTAAAATATAGCCCCCAAACATTTTTTTAGGTCGTTTAGTGTCCCTGCTTTGCATAGCCTAGAAAGCTGCTTTCAGTATCTGCCGACTATAAAAGACTCCAAGTCACCCCTGTCTTCAGGTTTCTCTCACCCAGAGCCTCCCCATTCTGCTGCTGAGCAACATGACCTACATAGTAAACCACCTCTCCATTCTCCCTCCCCCTTGTCTTCCTCCCCTTAGGTCTTAGGGACCTTTTCCATTGCCTATGGAATATTTCATGCTGTGAATGACTTCCTTTAGCATTCAGTATGCCAAAAAGCTCCCCAAATAAAGTTCATAACGTATTATTGCCATGCATATTTTTTGTTATCTTGATAAGTCCTGAAATCTCTTGAATCTGCTAAACATTCCAGCTTGACTCATTAGTAGACTCACATTGAAAGTATGCTTTGAATGCATCTGCTGACCCAGGTGGCTCCTTCATATCAAGGAATTGTTAGCTCAAATATCACCTCCTTAGAGAGGCTTTCCATGATTCTGTAGCATCCTTCCCATCCCAGAGGCACTGACCTCTAGCTACAGTTATCTTGTTATTTACTCATCAATCTCTCTCCACTGGGAAATCAATTCCATGAGGGTAAGGATTTTGTCATGTTCACTGCTCTCTCTCCATCAATGAAATTGGAAGTAAAAATTGGAAGTACCCAATAAAGATATTTTTTAGTGAATTAAAGAATGGTTGAATATCAAATTTTGTGGGGTTCAGCCAAATCATACTAATAGGAAAATTTATAGCACTAAATGCCTATATTATAAAAGATGGAAGGTCTCATGTCCGTGACCTTACCTTCTACCTTAAGAAACTAGAAAAAAAAAGAACAAATTAAACACAAAGGAAGCAGAAAAAAAGGAAATAATAAAGAAGACCAGACTGGAGATCAGTAAAATAGAAAACTAAAAATCACTAGAGTGAATAAGTGAAATCAAAAACCTTTTTAAAAAAAATTTGAAGATGGATGGTACACTGATCTCTCAGTTCCAGTGTGTGTGTGTGTGTGTGTGTGTGTGTGTGTGTGTGTGTGTGAGGGAGGGAGTTTCCACATGCATCCAAGCAATTCTGCAACCCCCACCTGAAAGTCATAAAGTACAACTCAATTATGACACTCTATACCTGGAAATAGCATCATATAACACAGGTTAAGGGCTCAGTCCCACAAGATTCTGTCCCCTCCCCAGCCACTTTAGATGTCAGTCACAAGACCAGGTTATCACTTGTGTTTCTGACTGTCTATAGAAGCCCAAATGATAACCTTCTCATTGGTTTTGATTAATTTGTATGAGCAGCTCACAGAACTCAGGGAAACATTTTACCTACTAGGTTACTATTTATTATTATGAAAAGGTATAATTCAGAAACAGCAGTATGAAAGAGATGAATAGGGAAAAGTACAGGGAAAGAGTTCAGAAATTACATGCCCTCTCTGATCATGCCACTCTCCCCAAATCTCCACATGTTCAGAAACCTGCAACCCAGTCTTTTAGGTTTTTTTTTAATTTAAGATTTTTAATTTATGTGACAGACAGAGATCACAAGTAGGCAGAGAGAGAGAGAGAGAGGAGGAAGTAGGCTTCCCGCTGAGCAGAGAGCCTGATGCGGGGCTTGATCCCAGGACCCTGGGATCATGACCTGAGCTGAAGGCAGAGGCTCTAACCCACTGAGCCACTCAGGCGCCCCAGTCTTTTAGTTTTTTATGGAGATTAAATCACAAATATATTATTGATAAAATATTTTTTGTGGCTGATTGATTCAATCTACAACTCCTCTAATCTCACCCATGGAGGTAGGCCTGAAAGTTCCAATTCTTTAATTATATAATGGACTCTTCTGTCCCTGTCCTTAGGTGACTTCTGAAAGTCACATGGTTAATCTAACAAAAGACACTTCTATTGCTCTCATCCCTTACAGAATGCCTAGGGTTTTAGGATTTCTATGCCAGGAATAGGAAAAGTATCAAATACATATTACTTCTTTTTTTTCTTTCATTTCCTTTCTTTTGCTTTTTAACATTTTTCTTTATTTTTTAAAATTTCTTTCCAGTGTTCCAGAATTCATTGTTTAGGCACCACACCCAGTGCTCCAAACAATATGTGCCATCCATAATACCCACCACCAGGCTCATCCAACCTCTCAGCCCCATCCCATCCCAAACTCTCAGTTTCTTTCTCACAGTCCACAGTCTGCCATGGTTCATCTCTCACTCCAATTCCCCCCACTCCCTTATCCTCTCCATCTCCCCATGTCCTCCATGTTATCCTTTAGCTCCACAAATAAGTGAAACCATATACATGACTCTTTCTGCTTGACTTATTTCACTCAGCATAATCTCTTCCAGTCCCGTCCATGTAGATACAAAAATTAGGTATTCAACCCTTCTGATGGAGCGATAATACTCCATAGTATATATGGAACATATCTTCTTTATCCACTCATCTGTTGGTGGGCATCTTGGTGCTATTCATAGTTTGGTGACTGTGACCATTGCTGCTATGAACATTGGGGTACAGATGTCCCTTCTTTCCACTGCATCTGTATCTTTGGGGTAAATAACCCATAGTACAATTGCAGGTTCATAGAGTAGTTCTATGTTTAATTTCTGAAGGATTTTCCACACTGTTTTCCAAAGTGACGGCACCAACTTGCATTCCCACCAACAGTGTAAGAGGGTTCCTCTTTCTCCACATCCTCTCCAACTCATGTTGTTTACACTCTTGTTAATTTTGCCTATTCTAACTCCTGTAAGGTGGTATCTCAATGTGGTTTTGATTTGAATCTCCCTGATGGCTAGTGATGATGAACATTTCTTCATGTGTCGGTTAGCTATTTGTAAGTCTTCATTGGAGAGGTGTCCATGTATTCTGACCATTTTTTGACATGATTGTCTGTTTTGTGTGTGTTGAGTTTGAGGAGTTCTTTATAGATCCTGGATATCAGCCTTTTGTCTGTAGTGTCATTTGCGAATATCTTCTCCCATTCCATGGGTTGCCTCTTTGCTTTGTTGACTGTTTCCTTTGCTGTGCAGAAGCTTTTGGTCTAGGTGAAGTACCAACAATTCATCTTCGCTTTTGTTTCCTTTGCCTTTGGAGACATATCTTGAAAGAAGTTGCTGTGGTCGATGGCCAAGAGGTTACTGTCTATGTTATTCTCTAGGATTCTGATGGATGCCTGCCTCACTTTGAGGTCATTTATCCATTTTGACGTTATCCTTGTGTATGGTGTAAGAGAATGGTCGAGTTTTATTCTTCTACACATAGCTGTGCAATTTTCCCAGCACCATTTATTGAAGAGAATGTCTTTTTTTCACTGTATATTTTTTTCCTGCTTTGTTGAAGAATATTTGACCATAGAGTTGTGGGTCCATATCTGGGCACTCTACTCTGTTCCACTGGTCTAGGTGTCTGTTTTTATGCCAGTACCATGCTGTATTGGTGATCACAGCTTTGTAGTAAAGCTTGAATTCAGGCAACACGACACCAACTGTTTTGTTTTTCCTTTTTCAACATTTCCTTCATAATTTGGGGTCTCTTTGGACTCCATAAAAATTTTAGTATTGTTTGCTCCAGCTCTTTGAAAAGTGCCGGTGGAATTTTGATCAGAATGGCATTGAATGTATAGATGGCTTTAGGCAGTATAGACATTTTAACAATGTTTATTCTTCTGATCCATGAACATGGAATGCTTTTCCATCTTTTTGTGTCTTCTTCAATTTCTTTCATGGGTGTCCTGTAGTTTCCCGAGTACAGATCCTTTACGTCTTTGGTTAGGTTTATTCCCAGGTATCTTATGGTTCTTGGTGCTATAGTAAATTGAATCAATTCTCTAATTTCCCTTTCTGTATTTTCATTGTTAGTGTATAAGAAAGCAACTGATTTTGTACATTGATTTTGTATCCTGCCACATTACTGAATTTCTGTATGAGTTCTAATAGTTTAGAGGTAGAGTCTTTTGGGTTTTCCAGATAAAGCATCATGTCATTTGCAAAGAGAGAGAGTTTGACTTCTTCGTTGCCAATTTGGATACAATTTATTTCTCTTTGTTGTCTGATTGCTATTGCTAGGACTTCTTTTTTTTTTCTAGATCAACTTTATTTATAGGTGCATAAATTCTGAATATAATATTAGCAAATGGAATCCATTTGTGTCATTAAAGCTAATATACCATGACCAAATTTGGTTTACTTTAGTATGCAAGAGTGATTTCCTATTAGGAAATCCATTTGTGTAATTGATTATACTAATTAGTTGAAGAGAAAAATATATGTCTATCTCAATAGAATCCAAAATGTCTTTTTTTTGAGATTTTTAAAAAATTTTTATTCCTTTTCAGCATAACAATATTCATTGTTTTTTGCACCACACCCAGTGCTCCATGCCATCTGTGCCCTCTAATACCCACCACCTGGTTCCCCCAACCTCCCACCTCCCCCCTTCAATACCTTGATTGTTTTTCTGAGTCCATAGTCTCTCATGGTTCACCTCCCCTTCCAATTTCCCTCAACTCCCTTCTCCTCTCCATCTCCTCTTTTCCTCCATGCTATTTGTTATGCTCCACAAATAAGTGAAACCGTATGACAATTGACTCTCTCTGCTTGACTTATTTCACTCATCATAATCTCTTCCAGTCCTGTCCTATGTTGAACAAGACTGGTGAGTATGGGCATCCTTGTCGTGTTCCTGATCTCAACAGGAAGATTGTGAGCTTTTTCCCATTGAGGATGATGTTTGCTGTGGGTCTTTCACAGGTAGATTTTATGAAGTTGAGGAATGTTCCCTCTATCCCTATACTTTGAAACATTTTAATCAGGAACGGATGCTGGATTTTGTCAAATGCCTTTTCTGCATCAATTGAGAGGACCATGTGGTTCTCTCTTCTCTTAGCGATTTGTTCTATCACATTGATTGATTTGCGAGTGTAGAACCATCCTAGTAACCCAGGGATGAATCCCACCTGGTCATGGTGGATAACCATTTAATGTGCTGTTGGATCCTGTTTGCTAGGATCTTGCTGAGAATCTTAGCATCCATATTCATCAGAGATATTGGTCTGAAATTCTCCTTTTTGATGGTGTCTTTGCTTGGTTTGGGGATCAGGGTAATGCTGGCTTCATAAAAAGAGTCTGGAAGTTTTCCTTCTGCCTCAATTTTTTTAAACAGCTTCAGGAGAATAGGTGTTATTTCTTCTTTGAAAGTTTGGTAGAATTCCCCAGGGAATTCGTCAGGTCCTGGGCTCTTGTTTTTTGGGAGGTTTTTGATCACTGCTTCAATCTTATTACTAGATATCAGTCTATTCAGGTTGTTGTTTTCTTCCTGGTTCAGTTTTGGGAGTTTATAGTTTTCCAGGAATGCATCCATTTCATCTAGCTTGCTTAACTTAGTGACATATAACTGTTGACAATAACTTCTCATAATTGTTTCTATTTCCTTGGTGTTAGTTGTGATCTCTCCCTTTTCATTCATAATTTTATTAATTTGGGCTTTCTCTCTTTTCTTTTGGATTAGTGTGGCCAATGGTTTATCGAACTTATTGATTCTTTCAAAAAACCAGCTTCTGGTTTCATTGATGCTTCATTACCACTGTAATTCTAGTTTCTACCTCAATGATCTCTGCTATAATCTTGATTATTTCCCTTCTTATGTGTGGAGTTGGTTTGATTTGTTGTTGATTCTCCAGTTCCTTAAGGTGTAGAGACAGTTGGTGTGCTCTGGATTTTTCAATTTTTTTGAGGAAGACTTGGATGGCTATGTATTTCGCCCTTAGAACTGCCTTTGCTGTATACCATAGGTTTTGGGCCAAATTGTCTTCATTCTCATTGGTTTCCACAAATTGTTTCAGTTCTTCTTTGATTTCCTGGCTGATCCAAGCATTCTTAAGCAAGGTGGTCTTTAGCTTCCAGGTGTTTGAGTTCCCTCCAAACTTTTCCTTGTGATTGAGCTCCAGTTTCAAAGCATTGTGATCTGAGAATATGCAAGGAAATATCTCACTCTTTTGGTATCGGTTGAGTCCTGATTTGTGACCCAGTATGTGGTCTATTCTGGAGAAGGTTCCATGTGCACTTGAGAAGAATGAGTATTCTGTTGTTTTAGTGTGGAATGTTCTGTATATATCTATGAGGTCCATCTGGTCCAATGTGTCATTCAATGCTCTTGTTTCTTTATTGATTTTCTGCTTCAATGATCTGTCTATTACTGAGAGAGGCATGTTAAGATCTCCTACTATTAATGTATTCGTATCAATTTGACTCTTTATCTTGATTTATGGTTTTCTTATGTAATTGACTACTCCCGTATTGGGGGCATAGATATTTACAATTGTTAGATCATCTTGGTGGATAGTCCCTTTAAGAATGATGTAGTGCCCTTCTGTATCTCTGACTACAGTCTTTAGTTTAAAATCTAATGCATCTGATATGAGAATCACTACCCTGGCCTTCTTTTGAGGCCCATTGGCATGAAAGTTGCTTCTCCATCCCTTCACTTTCAGTCTGGGTGTATCCTTAGTTTCAAAATGGGTCCCCTTGTAGACAACATATGGATGGGTCCTGTCGTTTTATCCAAACTGCAACCCTGTGTCATTTTATGGACACATTTTGAGCCATTCACATGGAGAGTGATTACTGATAGATACATTTTTATTGACATCATTTTACCTTTGAAGTCTTTCTTTCTGTAGATTGTCTTTATATTTCTGTTCAATGATATTCTTGGGAATTTTCCTCTTTTATAGAACCCCCGTTAATATTTCCTGCAGTGTCAGCTTTGTGGTTGCATAGTCTTTTAAGCATTGCTGGTCTTGGAAATTCTTTATCTCTCCATCCATTTTGAATGTCAGTCTTGCTGGATAAAGTATTTTTGGCTTCATGTTCTTCTCATTTTCTGCCCTGAATATATCTTGCCAGCTCTTTCTGGATTGCCAGGTCTCTGTGGATAGGCTGTTATTCTGATGGGCTTTCCTCTGTACATAAGGAGCTTCTTTCCTAGCTGTCTTCAAGAGGGCCTGACTACAATTATAATTCTTCATTCTTACTATTAGGTGTCTCGAATACTTTTGAGAATCTAGAATCTTGTGGCTAAACCATTCTGCCTCTAGTACATGAATGCTGGTTCCATTTGTGAGATTGGGAAAATTTTCATGGAGAACTTGTTCTACTATATCTTCTAGACTTCTTTCTTTCTCCTCCCCTTCAGGGATTCCAAACATTCTGACATTGGCATGTTTCTTGGCATCATTTATTTCCCTGATTCTGTTTTCCTGGCTTCTAAGCTGTTTGTTTCAGGCTTCCTCCTGATCCTTTCTCTCTCTATATGTTTGTCCTCCAGATCACTAATTCTATCTTCTGTCTCAGTTACCCTAGCTTTGAGAGAATTTAGATTAGATTGGAACTCATTGAGAGCATTTTGAGCATCATCCCTGGTGGCTTTCAGTTCTGCCCTAATCAATTCCGTTTGGTCATCCATGGCTTTCTCCAACCCCGCTATTGCCTGGATAAGTGTTAGCCTGATTTCCCTTTCTGACATATTGTTTATGTTGATAGCCATTACCTCTGTTGTAGAAGGCACATCCTCTGAATTTTTCTTCTGTTGGGCACTCCTCCTCTTAGTCATTTTGGTGAGAGATGGCTGATCAGATGTAGCTGGATGTATCGACCGACGGGCAGTCAAGGTGTACTCTGGAACACTTCTGAGCAATCAGGAGTCCCCACCAAAAGTAGAGAAAAGAGAAAAGAAAAAGAAAAATGAGAGAGAGAGAGAGACAGGGAAAAAAAGGGAAGATAAAACAGAAGGCTCAGCCCAAAGGGGCCCCAAGGTAATATTTATGAAGTATACAAAGAAAAACAGACAAACAAAAAGACTTCCCACTCACGTCTTCTGCCCCTGTAGAGATCCAGATCCAGTGTATAATTCTGATCTCAGGCTGATATCATGGGTGATCAGAGTTCTTTGGTAGGTAATCAGGTCACTTTAGGGTACAGGTTGAAACGGTGCCTCCTCCTACGTCCCTGCCATCTTGTCTCCCTCTCGTGGATAATCTTTTTTATGTACTGTTGGAGCCTATTAGCTAGGATCTTGTTGAGAATCTTAGCATCCATATTCATCAGGGATATTGGTCTGAAATTCTCCTTTTTGGTGGGGTCTTTGCCTGCTTTGGGGATCAGGGTAATGCTGGCTTCATAAAAAGAGTCTGGAAGTTTCCTTCTGCTTCAATTTTTTGAAACAGCTTCAGAAGAATATGTATTATTTCTTCTTTGAAGAAGAAGGAGGTTTTTGAAGGTTTTGTAGAATTCCCGTGGAATCTGTCAGGTCCTGGACTTTTGTTTTTTGGGAGGATTTTGATCACTGCTTCAATCTCGTTACTAGATACCAGTCTATTCGGGTTGTCAGTTTTTTCCTGATTTAGTCTTGGACGTTTATATGTATCGAAGAGTGCATCCATTTCGTCTAGTTTGCTTAACTTACTGGCATAGAACTGTTGATAATAAATTGTGATGATTGTCTCTATTTTCTTGGTCTTGGTCGTGATCTCGCCCTTTTCATTCATAAATTTTATTAATTTGGGTCCTATATCTTTTCTTTTGGATTAGTTTGTCCAATGGTTTATCGATCTTATGGATTCTTACAAAAATCCAGCTTCTAGTTTTGTTGATACATTCTACTATATCTCCAGTTTATATCTCATTGATCTCTGCTCTAATCTTGATTATTTCCCTTCTTGTGTGTGGGGCTGGCTTAATTTGTTGTTGATTCTTCAGTTCTTTAAGGTGTAAAGACAGCTGGTGTATTCTGGATTTTTCAATTGTTTTAAGGAGGCTTGGATGGCTATATATTTCCCCTTAGGACAGGCTTTTGTGTATCCTATAGGTTTTTTAATGTTATTTTATTTATTTTTTATTTTTTAAATTTATTTTCAGCATAACAGTATTCATTGTTTTTGCACCACACCCAGTGCTCCATGTAATCCGTGCCCTGTCTAATACACACCACCTGGTTCCCCCAACCTCCCACTCCCTGCCGCTTTAAACCCCTCAGATTGTTTTTCAGATTCCATAGTCTCTCATGGTTCACCTCCCCTTCCAATTTCCCTCAACTCCCTTCTCCTCTCCATCTCCCCATGTCCTCCATGTTATTTGTTATGCTCCACAAATAAGTGAAACCATATAATTGACTATCTCTGCATGACTTATTTCACTCAGCATAATCTCTTCCATTCCAGTCCATGTTGCTACAAAAGTTGGATATTCATCCTTTCTGATGGAGGCATAATACTCCATAGTGTATATGGACCACATCTTCCTTATCCATTCGTCCATTGAAGGGCATCTTGGCTCTTTCCACAGTTCGACGACCATCGCCATTGCTGCTATAAACATTGGGGTGCAGATGGCCCTTCTTTTCACTCCATCTGTATCTTTGGGGTAAATACCCAGTAGTGCAATGGCAGGGTCATAGGGAAGCTCTATTTTTAATTTCTTGAGGAATCTCCACACTGTTCTCCAAAGAGGCTGCACCAACTTGCATTCCCACCAACAGTGGAAGAGGGTTCCCCTTTCTCCACATCCCCTCCAACACATGTTTCCTGTCTTGCTAATTTTGGCCATTCTAAGTGGTGTAAGGTGATATCTCAATGTGGTTTTAATTTGAATCTCCCTGATGGCCCATAGGTTTTGTACTGAAGTATCTTCATTCATATTGGTTTCCATGAATTAAGTTATTCTTTGAATTCTTGATTGATCCAAGCATTTTTAAGCAAGGTGGTCTTTAGCTTCCAGGTGTTTGAAATTCCTTCCAAACTTTTTCCTGTGGTTGAGTTCCAGTTTCAAAGCACTGTGGTCTGAGAATATGCACGGAATAATCTCAATCTTTTGGTATTTGTTGAGTACTGATTTGTGACCCTGTATGTGGACTATTTTGAAGAAAGTTCCATGTGCACTTCAGAAGCATGAGTATTGTGTTATTTTAGGGAGGAATGTTCTGTATAAATCTATGAGATCCATCTGGTCCAATGTATAATTCAATGCTCTTGTTTCTTTATTGATTTTCTGCTTTCATGATCTGTCTGTTACTGAGAGTGGCATGTTAAGATCCCCTACTATTAATGTATTCATATCAATATGACTCTTTATCTTGGTTAACTGTTGTCTGATATCGTTGGCTACTCCCATATTGGGTGGATAAATATTTACAGTTGTTAGAACTTCTTGGTGGACAAACCCTTTTAGAATGATGCAGTGTCCTTCCGTATCTCTGACTACAGTCTTTAGTTTAAAATCTAATTGATCTGATATGAGAATCACTACCCCAGCCTTCTTTTGAGGCCCATTGTCATGAAAGTTGCTTCTCCATCCCTTCACTTTCAGACTGGATGTATCCGTAGGTTCAAAATGGGTCTCTTGTAGACAACATATGGACGAGTCCTGTCATTTTATCCAATCTGCAACCCTGTGCTTTTTTATGGGAATATTTAGGCCATTCACATTGAGAGTGGTTTTTGAGAGATACATTTATATTGATATCATATTACCTGTGAAGTCTTTGTTTCTACAGCTTGACTCCAATAATTTCTATTCAGTGATATTCTTGGGTTTTTTCCTCTTTTATAGAATCCCCCTTAATATTTCTTGTAATGCTGGCTTGATGGTCATGTACTCTTTTTCACCTTGCTGGTCTTGGAAGCTCTTTATCTCTCCATCCATGTTGAATGTCAGCCTTGCTGTTAAAGCATTCTGGGCTGCATATTCTTATCATTTAGTACTCAGAATACATCTTTCCAGCCCTTTCTGGCTTGCCAGTTTTTGTGGACATGTCTGATGTTATTCTGATGAGCTTTCCTCTGTACGTGAGGAATCTCTTCCCCCTAGCTGCTCTCAAGGGCTCCTGTCTAAAATTATGATTCATCATTTTCACAATCAGGTGTCTCAAGGTCTTTCTAGAGTCTATGATCTTGGGGAAAACATTTCTGCCTCTAGGATAGGAACACTGGTTCCATTTGCCAGACTGGGAAAATTATCGTGGAAAAATTTCATGAAATGTTGTAACGTTTCATGTCATCATTTATTTTCCTAATTCCGTTTTCATGGCTTCTAAGCTTTTTGCTCCAGGCCTCCTCCTTATCCTTTTTCTCTATCTGTTTGTCCTCTAGATCACTAATTCTATCTTCTTCCTCAGTTACCATAGCTGCTAGAGAATTTAGATTAGATTGGAACGCATTGAGAGCATTGTTACCATCTTCCCTGTTGGCTTTCACTTCTGCCCTAATCAATTCCATTTTGTCATTAAAGGCTTTCTCCAACCTAGCTATTGCCTGGATAATTGTTTGCCTGAATTCCCTTTCCAACATACTGTTTATATCCATATCCAAAAGTTCTGATGGAGAGGGCACAGTCTCTGAATTTTTCCTCTGTTGGGCATTCCTTGTCATAGCCATTTTGGTGAGAGATGGCTGAATGGATGTGTAGCTGAATGTATCAAGCGTAATTGAGGCAATGTGCACCCTAGAATGCTTCTGAGCAATCAGGAGTCACCACCAAAAAGAATGGAAAAATAAATAGAGAGAAAGAGAGAGACCAAAAAAAAAAAAAAAAAAAGAAAGAAAGAAAAGAAAGAAAGAAAGAAAAGAAAAGAAAAGAAAAGAAAAAGAAAAGACACAGCCAGAATGAGCCCCTAAGGTAAGATTTATAAAGTATAGAAACAAATACAGACAAACAAAAAGATCAAGAAAAGTCAATGAGAAGGGAAAAAAAGAACCCAGCCCAAATGAACCCCAAGTATAAGATTTATATACTACCAGAACAAAAACAAATACACAGAAACACTGACAGAAGAAAAAGATGGGAGGGTGTTTATAAGTCCTCGTTGTGGGTGAGGAAGGTTATTTTGATTTTTCCTGGGTGTATCTTGATATCTTTATTAAAGGACTCAAATTTCCCAAGATAAAGAGGGATTAAATCTGATTTATTTATATATCTGTAGTATTGATTGGAGAAAGAGGATTACCTTGAAGCTTATCTCTATATGAATATTAAAAAAAACAGAAAAGCAAAAGAAAAACACAGGTATATATATCACAAAAGTTCAAGTTAAAAGTTTATTATGGAATTTGTTGTACTGAACCTCTCATTGTGATGGTAAATAGGTTAAAAATTATTAAAAAATTAATTGGAAGGGGAGGTGAACCATGAGAGACTATGGACTCTGAAAAACAATCTGAGAGGTTTGAAGCAGCGGGGTTGGGGGAGGTTGGGGGAACCAGGTGGCTGGTATTGGAGAGGACACGGATTGCATGGAGCACTGGGTGTGGTGCAAAAACAAGGAATAGTGTTATACTGAAAAAAAAAATTAAATAATAAGAATAATAATATTAAAAAGTTAAAAAAGAAAAACAAAAAAACAAAAAATAAAACACTAAAGAATACAAAAAATTAAAAACAAAAATAGTGGGATCAAATTAAAAATAAAAGTTGTACCTATGAAGTATACAGGTTTTAGGGCAATACTGGGAACTTAATATCTTCTTTACTTCTGATATTGTGTATTTACATTTTTGTGGGGACCCTGTGGTGGTTGTCCTCTTTTTTGTTTGTTTTTTTTTGGGGGGGTTGGTGTGGTTTTTTGGGGGGCTGGGCTGGCTTTCTTTGGGAAGGGTCTGCCACATTGTTTTTCAGGCAGTCTTGTTAGAGCTGAGTCCTCCTGCCCCTTATCAAGGGCCTGGGCTCTAAGGAAACCGGTTTTTCAGGCTTTTGTTCTCTGGACGGTCCCCCCCACCCCATTGGTGACTTTTGGTGGTTCTTTGGAGGCTTAGAGGAAAGCAAACTGCCCCCAGACCTCTGTCTCAGAGAGAAGTTTCAGTGTGCTCCCCTCTGTGTGGTCCAGAGCACACAGACTTCCCCTCTGCGACCTCCCACCGGCAGAGCACATTTTCAGCCACAGTCTCAGGGGTTGCAGGAGCTCCCACTTGTCTCTGTACCTTGGTGCTACTAAAACCACTAGCAATATTAGTCTAGAGAGCCTGCTTCCAGCAGCTGCCTTTGCCTCAGCTTGTCTGGGCAGGTCCAGGCCACAGGGAAGATCCCAACCAGAGATAGCATACTGAGATTTTCATGGTAGCCCAGGCTGGGAGTGTTCAGACTCTTGGCCAGTTCTAGAGAGCACCGGCTAGCACCTGCAGGAACCTGTCTCAGGGGATGATGTGGAGCGTGACTCAGACCCTGGTCATGCAGCACATGTTTAGAGTGCAAAAGTCTGTGGTTCTAGGGAGTGCTGGCTGGCATCCACACGAGACTCTCTCACACACACCACCACTCAGATGCTCTCATGTGTGCCTGTGGCTCAGAGACCATGGCCTGGATGCTTTGCCGCACTTACTCTGGCACAGCCCTGGCAGTGGTCATCCTGTGTCCTTGGACTTAAGCCCATGCTCATAACCACCCGATTCCACCAATTTCCCCTTAAGATCTTTTGCTCTTTTTGAGTGCTTTTAACAATACTCCAAGTTAATGCTGGTTCCCAATCACAGGGCACTCTCGTATTGGGGTATTACATTCCAATGTGTTGCTTCTGGTGGCTTTGTCCCCCTTTTGTTTATCTTTTAATATCAGTCCAATGTTTCCACTCTGATTTACCTGTCCACTGGTGTCTTCTGCCCATGTCAAGATCCAGAAGTGTATAATCCTACACCTCAGGCTGATTTCAGGTGTGTTCAGAGTGTTCTGGTAGATAATCAGTTCACTCTAGGGAACCGGTTGAAACAGCGTCTCTTACTTCCTTGTCATCTTGCCTCAAATACATATTTCTTATTATAAATCACAATATCAAAATCAATAACAATTACTAAGCCCTGGCCATAATGGCCAGGAAAAAAGAGAGAATAAACAAAGTATCAGAAACATATCAGAACATACTAACATCAGAAATGAAATGGGTAACATCACTACAAAAACTACACATATTAAAACAATAAGAAAATATTAGGAACAAATTTATGTCAATGAATTAGACAACTTAGATTAAAATAATAAACTCCTTGACAAAAAGCACAAACTAACAAAGTTCACTCGAGAAAAAAGAGCCTGTATAACCCCTGAATGGACACATGTGGTAGGAATTCCTTCTGGTATTTATTTTTCTTTCCATTTTGTTTCTGAAATGTGGATCTGAGAAGTATGAGAGAAAGAACATTGAATCTAGGGCTTACTAGATGTGTGTATTAGGCAAAGTTCATTAACTAGAATTTTTTGAGACCTGGGGAAATTTGAAACCTCTCAACCCTCAGTTTTTTCTTGTAGTTTGTGGGGACTGTTGTGAGGGTTGTTGTGATGATTAAATAAAATGATGAAGATGCAAGGTACTTGGTCAGGTGTAAGATCTAGTAAAAACTGGAGCTGCTGTTTTGCCTTAAAGTTTTGTGATGGAAAATGAAGCAATTTCTCAGTTTTCTTAGTGATAACATCAGAGCTCTGGTGATGGGTGTTTGAAAATATCCACTGAAGCAGTGTTATTTGTTCAAGTATAATAGTAACAGCTGTAATCATAATCAGATTTTTAAAGCACCTTTATTTGATAGAAGAATAAAGCTCTTCAGAGGACTGTGTTAACCATATACCATGTTCTTGAGGTTAAAAAAATTGACAATTATTTTTTAGGATCACATTTTGATGAGTTTTAATATACATATACACTTGTATAATCACTATCACAATAAAGATATGAAATATGACTATTTTCAAAAGGGTCCCCTGTGTATAATGTCTGCTTCCTTTCTCCCTCCCCTCTCCACTATATGGACAGATGTTCTTACTAAGAAAACTGAGACTCTCAGGAGAGAGTCTCCAACTCTAGTTCCTGGAGTTACCTCAATACCTACTCAAGTTTTCTTCATGTCAATACTTAGTCACCTCTCATGCAGTTTAAAGTCATTTATCCTTGGTTAAAATTCACTATAAAAGTTGTTTTTGTTCCACCATTTGTTGAGCCCCTCTTCCTTTTGCTATATTCTAGAGTTTCACCCCTCCCTCCACTTCTCATTCTTCTTCTTGGGGTCCCACCTGCCAACATCTGCTAATAGTAGACACACACTGTATGCTCTCCTACACCCAGATGTGTCCATGGAAACCAGACCAAAAAAAGAACAGAAAGATAAAAGGAAATGTATTCTTGCTTTAGTCACACTATCCAACTTCTGTCAGGGCATAGTAGAGCATTAGGTTCTGGGTGCTGAGGTCTAGGTTTCATTGAAATTAAATGGATTTAAGTCACATTTTTAATAAACCAGTTAGAGCCTTATTTAATATTTTCCCCTGAAAATAGTACCTTTTTGTATCTTGATACTCTCATAATACATAAGGGTTATTCACAACCCAGCAGTACATATTGGTTTCAGTTATTAGTGGTCTACATGAGACATCTAAAAGCAGTGATTTATTTTGAAACTAATTCAGTAAACCAGAAGATTGATATTATTTTACTGACAAAGTGATTCAACACAGGTATTTGTAAAGTCACCAGGGTTAAACCAGATACAGTCATGGATTAGGGGGCAACTAAAATATAATACATTAAAAAGGTAACTAGATGTTTAATAATACAGATAATTAAATTAAATATTTTTTTATGTTTAAATCTCATATAAAGCTACCTCATTTCCTCAACAATTTAGGGGAATGAGGCATTTCATAGAGGTGAGCTTTCCAGAAAATTGAAATAAACCGAAATCAATACTAAAGCTTTTAAAACATTTAAGTCTCTTTTCATATGAAATCCTGTTTAGATATATATTACACATTTCCATGACTTCTTTTTTTTTCCTTTTTTTTTAAATTTACTTTCAGCATAACAGTGTTCATTGTTTTTGTACCACACGCAGTGCTCCATGCAGTCCGTGCCCTCTCTAATACCCACCACCTGGTTTCCCCAACCTCCCCCCCCACCTCTTCAAACCCTTCAGATTGTTTTTCAGAGTCCATAGTCTCTCATGGTTCACCTCCCCTTACAATTTCCCCCAACTGCCTTCTCCTAACTCCCCATGTCCTCCATGCTATTTGTTATGCTCCACAAATAAGTGAAACCATATGATAATTGACTCTCTCTGCTTGACTTATTTCACTCAGCATAATCTCTTCCAGTCCCATCCATGTTGCTACAAAAGTTGGGTATTCATCCTTTCTGTTGGAGGCATAATACTCCATAGTGTATATGGACCACATCTTCCTTATCCATTCGTCCATTGAAGGGCATCTTGGCTCTTTCCACAGTTTGGCGACCATCGCCATTGCTGCTATAAACATTGGGGTACAGATGGCCCTTCTTTTCACTACATCTGTATCATTGGGGTAAATACCCAGTAGAGCAATTGCAGGGTCATAGGGAAGTTCTACTTTTAATTTCTTGAGGAATCTCCACACTGTTTTCCAAAGAGGCTGCACCAACTTGCATTCCCACCAACAGTGGAAGAGGGTTCCCCTTTCTCCACATCCCCTCCAACACATGTTGTTTCCTGTCTTGCTAATTTTGGCCATTCTAAGTGGTGTAAGGTGATATCTCAATGTGGTTTTAATTTGAATCTCCCTGATGGCTAGTGATGATGAACAATTTTTCATGTGTCTGATAGCCATTTGTATGTCTTCATTGGAGAAGTGTGTGTTCATATCTTCTGCCCATTTTTTGATATGATTATCTGTTTTGTGTGTGTTGAGTTTGAGGAGTTCTTTAAAGATCCTGGATATCAATCTTTTGTCTCTACTGTCATTTGCAAATATCTTCTCCCATTCCGTGGGTTACCTCTTTGTTTTCTTGACTGTTTCCTTTGCTGTGCAGAAGCTTTTGATTTTGATGAAGTCCCAAAAGTTTATTTTCACTTTTGTTTCCTTTGCCTTTGGAGACATATCTGGAAAGAGAATTCAGGCTAACAATTATCCAGGCAATAGCTAGGTTGGAGAAAGCCATGGATGACCAAACAGAATTGATTAGGGCCGAGATGAAAGCGACCAGATAGGATGTTCACAATGTTAGGGCAGAGCTAAAAGCTACCAGGGCTGAGGTTCACAATGCTCTCAATGAGTTCCAATCGAATCTAAATTCTCTCAAATCTAGGGTAACTGAGACAGAAGATAGAATTAGTGATCTGGAGGACAAACAGATAGAGAGAAAGGATCAAGAGGAAGCCTGGAACAAACAGCTTAGAAACCATGAAAACAGAATCAGGGAAATAAATGACGCCATGAAACGTTCCAACATCAGAATCATTGGAATTCCTGAAGGAGAGGAGAAAGAAAGAAGTCTAGAAGATATAGTGGAACAAGTTCTTCATGAAAATTTTCCCAATCTCGTGAATGGAACCAGCGTTCATGTACTAGAGGCTGAACGGTCTCCACCCAAGATTATAGATTCCAGAAAAACATCAAGGCACGTGATAGTCCAATTGAGGAATCATAATTGTAGATATAATCTCTTGAAAGCTGCTAGGACAAAGAGGCTCCTTACTTACAGAGGAAAGCCCATCAGAATAACGTCAGACCTGTCCACAGAGACCTGGCAAACCAGAAAGGGCTGGCAAGATATATTCAGGGCACTAAATGAGAAGAACATGCAGCCAAGAATACTTTATCCAGCAATACTGACATTCAAAATGGATAAAGAGAGATAAAGAGTTTCCAAGACCGGCAAGGCTTAAAAGACTATGCAACCACCAAGCCAACACTGCAGGAAATATTAAGGGCGGTTCTATAAAAGAGGAAAAATCCTAAGAATAGTATTGGACAGAACTATAGAGACAATCTACAGAAAGAAAGACTTCAAAGGTAACACGATGGCAATATAAAAACGTATCTGTCAATAATCACTCTCAATGTGAATGGCCGAAATGTGCCTATAAAATGGTACAGGACTCGTCCATATGTTGTCTGCATGAGACCCATTTTGAACCTAAAGATACACCCAGACTGATCGTGAAGGGATGGGGAAGCATCTTTCATGCCAATTGGCCTCAAAAGAAAGATGGGGTAGCGATTCTAATATCAGATAAATTAGATTTTAAACTAAAGATTGCAGTCAGAGATACAGAAGAACACTACTTCATTCTTAAAGGGACTATCCACCAAGATGATCTAACAATTGTAAATATCTTTGCCCCCAATATAGGAGCAGCCAATTACATAAGAAAACTGTTAATCAAGATAAAGAGTCATATTGATATGAATACGTTAATAGGAGGAGATGTTAACACACCTCTCTCAGAAATAGACAGATCATCGAAGCAGAAAATCAATAAAGAAACAAGAGCATTGAATGACACATTGGACCAGATGGACCTCATAGATATATACAGAACATTCCACCCTAAAACAACAGAACACTCATTCTTCTCAAGTGCACATGGAACCTTCTCCAGAATAGACCACATACTGGGTCACAAATCAGGACTCAACCGATACCAAAAGACTGAGATTATTCCCTGACTTCTTAAACAAAATTTGTTTTCCTTAAATTCACCTTTTCATAAAGAATTATTTCAAACTTTCAGAAATTTATTTATTTATTTGTTTGTTTTAAAGTTTATATTTAAATTCCAGCTAGTTAACATACAATGTAATATTAGTTTCAGGCACAGAGTATAGTGATTAAACACTTCCATACAACATTGTATTTCATATGCTATTACATTCCAAACAAAACCCCATACTCATCATAAAATGTGCACTGTTAATATGTATAAATATATATTTTATCATATATTTATATATTTCTTTTTATTAATATACTAATTTAATTTATGAATATTGTCATTTATTAATATGATGTATTAATATAATATAATATAATATAATATGATGTATTATTTGCTTCAGGAGTATAGGTCTGTGAATCATCAGTCTTACACTATCCACAGCACTCACCATAGCACATACCCTCCTCTATGTTCATAACCCAGCCACCCTATCCCTCCCTCCCCAACCCCCAGCAACCCTCAGTTTGTTTCCTGAGATTAAGTGTCTCTTATGGTTTTTATCCCTCCCTGGTTCCATTCTTGTCTCATTTTTTCCCTCCCTTACCCCTCTGTCCTGACTCTCAAATTCCTTATATCAGAGAGATCATGTGATAATATTCCTCCTCTGATTGACTTATTTTGCTTAGCTTAATACCCTCCAGTTCCATCCACTTCATAGTAAATGGCAAGATCTCAGGGGGTTTTTGATGGCTGCATAGTATTCCATTGTGTATATATACCACTTCTTAGTTATCCACTCATCTCTTGATGTACATCTAGGTTATTTCCATAGTTTGGCTATCGTTGATGATGCTTCCATAAACATTGGGGTGCACGTGCCCCTTTGGATCACTACATTTGTAACTTTAGGGTAAATACCCAATAGTTCAATTGCTGGGTCATAGGGTAGCTCTATTTACAATGTTTTGAGGAACCTCTATACTTTTTTCTAGAGTGGCTCTACCAGCTTGTATTCCCACTAAACATGTTGGAGGGTTCCCCTTTCTCTGCATCCTCGCCAACATCTATTGTTTCCTAACTGGTTAATTTTATCCATTCTGACTGGTGTGAGGTGGTATATCACTGAGGTTTTGATTTGTATTTCCGATGCTGAGTGATGTTGAGAACTTTTTCATGAGTCCTTTGGCCATTTGGATGTCTTCTTTGTCAAAACATCTGTTCATGTCTTCCACCCATTTCTTTTCCTTTTTTTTTCTCTTCTTTTCATTTTTCAGTGTTCCAAGATTAATTGTTTATGCACCATACCCTGTGCTCCCTGTAATACGTGCCCTCCTTAATATCAACCACCAGGCTCATCCAAACCCTCACCCCCTCCCCTTCAAAACCCTCAGTTTGTTCCTCAGAGTCCACAGTCTCTCATGGTTCTTCTCCCCCTCTGATTTCCCTTAGTTCACTTCTTCTCTCCTTCTCCCAATGTCCTCCATGTTATTCCTTATGCTCCACAAGTAAGTGAAAGCATATAATAATTGACTGTCTCTCCTTCTCCCAATGTCCTCCATGTTATTCCTTATGCTCCACAAGTAAGTGAAAGCATATAATAATTGACTGTCTCTGCTATTTCACTCAGCATAATTTCATCCAGTCCCATCTATGTGGATAAAAAAGCTGGGTATTCATCCTTTCTGATGGACACATAATACTCCATTGCATGTGTGTGTGTGTGTTTATCTATATCTATATCTATATCTACACATATACCATATCTATATAGATAGATATGGTATATGTGTATATATATATGTACACATATGTATACATAGATATAGATATAGATATGGTATGTGTGTGTGTGTGTGTGTGTGTGTGTGTGTGTGTGTGTATCTCATATCTTCTTTATCCATTCCTCTGTTGAAGGGCATCTTGGCACTTTCCACAGCTTGGAAACTGGCCATTGCTGCTTCTGCCCATTTCTCGATTAGATTATTTGTTCTTCAGGTGTTGAGTTTGATAAGTTCATAATAGATTTTGGATACTAGCCCTTTATCTGATATATCATTTGCAAATATCTGCTTCCATTCTGTTGGTTGTCTTTTCATTTTGTTGACTGTTTCCTTTGCTGTACAAAAGCTTTTGATCTTGATGAAGTCCCAATAGTTCATTTTTGCTTTTGATTCCCTTGCCTTTGGCAATGTTTCTAGGAAGAAGTTGCTGCACCTGAGGTAGAAGAGGTTGCTGCCTGTGTTCTCCTCAAGGATTTTGATGCATTCTTGTCTCACATTGAGGTCTTTCATTCATTTTGAGTCTATTTTTGTGTGTGGTGTAAGGAAATCATCCGGTTTCATTCTTCTGCATGTGGCTGTCCAGTTTTCCCAACACCATTTGTTGAAGAGACTGTCTTTTCTTCTTGGACATTCTTTCCTGCTTTGTTGAAGATTAGTTGACCATAGAGTTGAGGGATCATTTCTGGGGTCTCTATTCTGTTCCATTGACCTATGTGTCTGTTTTTGTGCCAGTACCATACTCTCTTGATGATTACAACTTTGTAATAGAGCTTGAAGTCTGGAATTGTGATGACACCAACTTTGGTTTTCTTTTTCCACAGAGGTATCTGGTTATTCAGGGTCTTTTCTGGTTCCATATAAATTTTAGGATTATTTGTTCCATTGCTTTGAGAAAAAAATTGATGGTGTTTTGATAGAGATTGTATCAAATGTGTAGATTGCTTTAGGTAGCATAAGCATTTTCACAATATTTGTTCTTCCAATCCATGATTATGGAAAATTTTTTTCCATTTCTTTGCATCTTTCTCTATTTCTTTCATGAGCACTTTATAGTTTTCTGAGTACAGATCCTTTGCCTCTTTGGTTAGATTTATTCCTAGGTATCTTATGGTTTTTGGTGCAAGCGTAAATGGGATTGACTCCTTAATTTCTCTTTCTTCTGTCTTGCTGTTGGTGTACAAAATGCTACTGATTTCTGTGCATTGATTTTAATTTATATCCTGACACTTTACTGAATTCCTCTATGAGTTCTAGCAGTTTTGGGGTAGAGTCTTTTGGGTTTTCCACATAAAGTATATCAACTTCAAAGAGTGAGAGTTTGACTTCTTATTGCTGATCCGGATTCCTTTTATTTCTTATTGTTGTCTGATTGCTGAGGCCAGGACTTCTAGTAATATGTGGAATAGCAGTGGTGATAGTGAACATTTCTGCTGTGTTCCTGACCTTAGAGGAAAAGGTCTCAGTTTTTCCCCATTGAGAATGCTATTCACTGTGGGGTTTTCATAGATGGCTTTGATGATATTGAGGTATGTACCCTCTATCCCTACACTGTGAAGAGTTTTGATAAAGAAGAGATGCTGTAACTTGTCAAATGCTTTTTCAGCATCTATTGAGACTATCATGTGGTTCTTGTTCTTTCTTTTATTAATCTATTGTATCACATTGATTGATTTGCAGATGTTGAACCAAACTTGCAGCCCAGGAATAAATCCCACCTGGTCCTGATGAATAATCCTTTTAATGTACTGTTGGATCCTATTGGCTAGTGTTTTGGTGAGAATTTTCACATCTGTGTTTCTCAAGGATATTGGTCTGTAATCCTCCTTTTTGATGGGGTCTTTGTCTAGTTTTGGGATCAAGGTAATGCTGGCCTCATAAAATGAGTTTGGAAGTTTTCCTTCCCTTTCTATTTTTTTTTTTTTTGGAAGAGTTTCAGGGGAATATATATTAATTCTTCTTTAAATCCTTGGTAGAATTCCCCTGGGAAGCTGTCTGGCCCTGGGCTCATTTGTTGGGAGATTTTTGATGCCTGTGTCAATCTTCTTACTGGTTATGGGTCTGTTCAGGTTTTCTATCTCTTCCTCGTTTGGTTTTGGTAGTTTATACATCTGTAGGAATGCATCTTCCAGATTGCCAAATTTGCTGGCATATAGTTGTTCATAATATGTTTTTATAACCATTTGTACTTCTTTGGTGTTGGTTGTGATCTCTCCTCTTTCATTCATGGTTTTACTTATTTGGGTCTTTTCTCTTTTCTTTTTGATACATCTGGCCAGGACTTGATCAATCTTATTAACTCATTCAAAGAACGAGGTCCTAGTTTTGTTGATTTGTTCTAGTGTTCTTTTGGTTTCTATTTCATTGATTTCTGCTCTGATCTTTATTATTTCTCTTCCTCTGCTGGGTTTAGGCTTTTTGCTCTTCTTTCTCCAGCTCCTTCAGGTATAAGATTATGTTGTGTACTTGAGACCTTTCTTGTTTCTTGACAAAGGCTTGTATCACTGTATACTTTCCTCTTCAGATCCCCTTTGCTGTGTCCCACAGATTTTGGACAATAATGTTTTCAGTTTCATTTGTTTCCATGCATTTTTTCAATTCTTTAATTTCTTGGTTGACCCATTCATTCTTTAGTAGAATTCTCTTTAGCCTCCATGTATTTGAGTTCTTTCCAACTTTCCTCTTGTGATTGAGTGCTATCTTCAGAGCACTGTAGTCTGAATATGCAGGGAATGATCCCAATCTTTTGGTACTGGTTGAGACCTGATTTGTGACCCAGGATGTGATCTATTCTGGAGAATGTTCCATGTGCACTAGAGAAGAATGTGTATTCTGTTGATTTGGGATGGAATGTCCTGAATGTATCTGTGATGTCCATCTGGTCCAGTGTGTCATTTAAAGCCTTTATTTCCTTGTTGATCTTTTGCTTGGATGATCTGTCCATTTCAGTGAGGGGAGTGTTAAAGTCCCCTATTATTATTGTATTATTGTCAATGTGTTTCTTTGATTTTGTTATTAATTGGTTTATATAGTTGGCTTCTCCTATGTTAGGGGCATAGATATTTAATATTGTTAGATCTTCTTATTGGACAGACCCTTTAAGTATGATATAATGTCCTTCCTCATCTCTTATTATAGTCTTTGGCTTAAAATCTAATTTATGTGATATAAGGATTGCCACTCCAGGTTTCTCTTGATGTCCATGCTATGGTAAATTGTTTTCCACCCCTTCACTTTAAATCTGGAGGTGTCTTTGGGTCTAAAATGAGTTTCTTATAGACAGGATATCGATGGGTCTTCTTTTTTTTTTTAATCCATTCTGATAGCCTGTGTCTTTTGATTGGGGCATTTAGCCCATTTACATTCAGGGTAACTATTGAAACATATTAATTTAGTGCCACTGTATCGCCTGTAAGGTGACTGTTACTTTCTATTGTCTTTGTTCCTTTCTGGTTTACTACTTTTATGCTCTCTCTTTGCTTAGAGGACCCCTTCAATATTTGCTATAGGGCTGGTTTGGTGTTTGCAAATTCTTTTAATTTTTGTTTGTCCTGGAAGCTTTTTAACCCTCCTTCTATTTTCAATGTTAGCCTAGCTGGATATAATATTCTGGCTGCATATTTTTCTCATTTAGTGCTCCAAATATATCATGCCAGTTCTTTCTGGCCTTCCAGGTCTCTGTGGATAAGTCTGCTGTCAGTCTAATATTTATACCATTGTATGTTACAGACTTCTTGTCCTGATATGCTTTCACAATTTTCTCTTTTTCATTAAGACTTGTAAGTTTTACCATTAGATGATGGGATGTGGACCTATTTTTATTGATTTTGAGGGGGGCTCTCTGTGCCTCCTGGATTTTAATGCTTGTTCCCTTTGCCATATTAGGGAAATTATCTACTATAATCTGCTCCAATATACCTTCTGCCCTTCTCTTTTTTTCTTCTTCTGGGATCCAATTATTCTTATATTGTTTCATCTTATGGTATCACTTATCTCTTGAATTCTCCCCTCGTGGTCCAGTAGTTCTTTGTCTCTTTTTTGCTCAGCTTCTTTATTCTCCATCATTTGGTCTTCTATATCACTAATTCTCTCTTCTGCCTCATTTATCCTAGCAATAAGAGCCTCTGTTTTATATAGCTTTTTTTATTTCAACTTGGGTAGATTTTAGTGTGTGTTTTTTTTTTCATTTCTCCAGAAAGCGATTTTATTTCTCCATAAACCAGTTCTCTAGTATCTTCCATGCCTTTTTTTTAGCCCAGCTCGCACCTTGATAATTGTCATTCTGAACTCTAGTTCTAACATATTACCAATGTCCATATTGATTAAGTCCCTAGCCATCGGTACTGCCTCCTTTTTTTGTTTGTTTGTTTGTTTTGTTTTGTTTTGTTTTGGTGATGAGTGTTTCCGCATGTCATTTTATCCAAGTAAAAATAAATGAACAAGAGAATAAAATACTAAAAGGGTGGCAAAGGCCATAGAAAAATTTATGCTAACCAAATCAGAGGAGACCCAAAACCGGGGGGAGGAGAAAGGGGGGGGAGAAATAAAAATAAATAAATAAAAATAAATATGTGGGGGTGTATAGATATAGATATAGATATAGACATTAGACTGGTGAATAGAACAGAGCTACCCACTTGATTTTGGGTGTATTCTGGTCTCTTAGAAGAAATTCCCTCCCAAAATTTTAAATAAAGAAAAATATGTATATATATGGTGAAGGGATGGAATATGACTGTAGAGATGAAAATTTAAAAACAATTCTTTAAAAGGAATTGATGAGATAAGTTGGTTGGAAAATGAAAAAGAGAGAATGTGATCAGGCTGGAAACTAGAACAAAGCCATGTGCTAGATTTATGAAATATTTTGATCTGTTAGAAGAATTTGTATCCTAGAATTTTAAAGAAAAATAAAACCTATATGTATACAATAAATAAGGTTAAATACAATTAAGGGATAAAATATGACTATAACAATGAAGATTTTAAAATATTTTTAAAAAGATATTGTTAAGATAAACTAATTAAAAACATTAAGAGAGGAAAGAGGAAATATTAAGAAAATAGAATAAGAAAAAAATAAAATAAAAAAAAATTGTCTTTGCAATACTAAAGGATCATGGGGGAAAAGCCATGAATTCTATGTGTTGCTTTCCCCAGCTCTGCAGTTCTACTGTTCTCATGGATCAGTGAACTTGGTCTTGGTTGGATGTTCTTGCTTATCTTCTGGGGGAGGGGTCTGTTGCAGTGAGTCTGAAATGTTTTTGCCAGAGGCAGAATTGCAATGCCCTTGCCAGAGACCAGGCTATCTGCTTGGGTTCACTCTTGGTAGCTTTTGTTCCCTGAAAGCTTTCCATAGAGCTTTGGAGGACAGGAATGAACATGGGTGACCCCCGATCTCCAGCCCAGAGGAGCTGGGAGCTCTGGCCTCCACTCCTCAGTTCTCCCTCAGAGAAAAGTAGTTAATCCCTCCTATCTCCCTGGTCTCTGGCCACAGTCCGTGCTCACCTGGCCTGTGAATGAGTGTTTCTATCTCTGGTGCATGGCCCTGTTTGGAGTCTACAAACCCAGCAGATTCCTGCTGCTCACTCCCATGCCATTCTTCCTAGAGGAGGAAGGAGGGGGTCTCTCTGGATCTGCCACTTGTTGGGTCCCTGCTTGAAAAGCAGTGGCCTGACTGTGTCTTGGATCATGGTTTAAGGTAAATCCAACCTGAGAGCTCACTCCTTGGCTCCATCTCTGTAGTCGGCTTTCCCACTCCAATACCTGGCAGCTCTGCCACATTCAGACACCTCTGGTTTTTCTGTGACCCTGTGGGACCTGAGACCACACTGTCCCCATGAGGGCTCCACCCCTTCTTAGCCTTGGGAGCAATGTCCCTTGGTGGGGCAGACTTTTAAAAGTTCTGATTTTGTGCTCCACTGTTCCACTGCTTGCCAGGAGCCAGACCCTCCCCTCTCAGTCTATCTTCCTGTCATTTAGAATTCACTTCTCCGCAAGTCCTACCTTCCAGAAAGTCATCTATTTTCTGTTTCTAGAATTGCTGCTCTTCTTCTTTTCTATCTCTTGTTGAGTTTGTAGGTGTTTGGAATGGTTTGATTACGATGTAGCTGAACTCCTGGGACCTAATGTCATTTCAGTCTGCTACTCCTCCATCTTTCTTTGATTCCCCCTTTTGTTCTTTTTTTTGAGGTGAGTTTTTCCACCTTGTCATTTTAACCAGATAAGAATAGATGAATGAGAGAACAAAATACTAAAAGGGTAAGAATGACCTCAAAAAATATACCAAACCAAATCAGAAGAGACCTAAAACCAGGTGGAGAAGAAAGGAGGTTAAAAATTATATATGTCTATGTATATATACAGCTGGTGACTAGAACAGAGCCACACACTTGATTTTAGGTGTGTTTCGGTTTGTTAGAAGAAACTGCCTCCCATAATTTTAAAGAAAGAAAAAATTTATACACACACACACACACACACAAATAAGAGTAAACATGATGAAGGGATGGAATATGACTATAAAGATGAAAATTTAAAAAGATTCTAGAAAAGGAATTGATAAGGGGTCACCTGGGTGGCTCAGTCCGTTAAGCTTCTGTCTTCGGCTCAGGTCATGATCCCAGGGTCCTGGGATCAAGCCCCATGTCGGGCTCCCTGCTCCCCCAGAGTCTGCTTCTTCCTCTCCCCTTGCTCTTTCCCCCTTCTTGTGCTCTCTTTCTCTCAAATTAATAAAATAAATCTTTAAAAAAATGTTTTCTCTTTGAGAAAAAAAGGAATTGATAAGAAAAGAAGTTGGTTGAAAAAAGAAAAAAAAGAGGAAAGAATGTGATGAGGCTGGAGTCTAGAACAAAGCCACATGCTAGATTTAGGGTATATTTTGATCTGTTAGAAGAAACTGTACCTCAAAATTCTAAAGAAAGAAAAAACTAGATGTATGAAAAATAAGGTTAAATACAGTAAAGGGATAGTATATGACTATAACAATGAAAATGTAAAGAGATTTTTTATAAAGGTATTGATAAGATAAAATAGCTAAAAATGTTAAAATAAGAAAGAGGAAAATTTTAAAAATTGAATAAGGAAAAAATAAAATTAAAAAAAAGATTTAACTTTGAAAGATGAAAGAATCACGGGGAAAAAGCCATGAATTCTGTGTGTTGCTTTCCCCTAGCTCTGGAGTCCCGCTGTTCTTGTTGATGGTGAACTTGGTCTTTGTTGGATGTTCTTGCTGATATTCTGGGGGAGGGGCCTGTTGCTGTGATTCTCAGATGTCTTTGCCCCAGGCAGAATTGCACCACCCTTGCCAGGGCCCAGGTTAAATAACCTGCTCAGTTTTGCTCTTGGTACCTTTTGTTCCCTGAATGCTTTCTGTATACCTTTGGAGGACGAGAATGAAAATGGCAACCTCCCAATCTCTGGCCCAGAGGAGCCGAGAGTTCAGGACCCCATTCCTCAGTGCACCTTCAGGGAAAACCAGGCAATAACTCACATCTCCCTGGTCTTTGGCCACACTCCATGCTCACCTGGCCTTTTACTATGTGTTTCTATCTCTGGCACACGGCCCCATTTGGAGTCTCCAAACCCAGCAGATACCTGCAGTGCACTCCTGTGCCATTCCTCCCAGAGAAAGAAGGAGGGGGCCTCCTGAATCTTCCATTTGTGGGGTCTCTGCTCAAAGAGCAGTGGCCCAACTGTGCCCGGGATTATGGGTTTTGACAACCCCAAGCTGAGAGCCCAGTCTTTGGCTCTGTCTCAGCAGCTGGCTTCCCCACTCTGATACCTGTAAGCTCTGCCACATTCAGACACCCCTGGTCTTTTTGTGACCCCGTGGGTCCTGAGACCACACTGTCTCCATGAGGGCTCCACACCACCTCCTCCCCACTTGGCCTCTAGAGTAATGTCCCTCAGTGGAGCAGACTTCTAAATGTTCCGATTTTGTGTTCTGCTTCTCTACAGCATGCCAGGAGCTGGCCCCTCCCCACATAGTCTATCTTCTGGAATCTTTCTCCGCATGTCCTACCTTCCAGAAAGTGGTCTCTTTTCTGTTCCTAAAATTGATGCTCTTCTCTTCAATCTTCTGTTGTGTTTGTAGGTGTTTGGAATGGTTTGATAACTATCTACTTGAACTCCTGAGACCTGATCATTTTTATGTCTTCTACTCCTCTGCCATCTTGCTCCTCCCTTCCCCAGTATAATGTATATATAATTGTTTATCCATTCTGATGGACATTTGGGCTCTTTCCATAATTTGCCAACTGTAGATAATGGTGCTATAAACATTGGGGTGCCTGTATCCCTTTAAATTAGTAATTTTCTTATTCTTTTGGTAAATAATTAGTAGTATATTTGCTGGATAATGGGATAGGTCTATTTTTATCTTTCTGGGGAACTTCCATACTGTTCTCCAGAGCAGCTGTACCAATTTGCATTCCCACCAACAGTGTAAGAGGGTCCCCCTTTCTCCACATCCTTGCCAATACCTATTGCTTCTTGTGTTGTTAATATTAGCCATTCTGACTGGTGTGAGGTGATATCTCATAACATTTTTGATTTATACTTCCCTGATGATGTTATGTTGAGCACTTTTTCATGTGCCTATTGGCCATCTGGATGTCTTTTTTGGAAAATTCTCTTCATTTCTCTTCTGTCCATTTTTTAACTGGATTATTTGGTTTTGGGGTGTTGAGTTTTAAAAGGTCTTTATGTATTTTGGATACTAACCTTCTTTCAGATATGTTTTATACAAATGGCTTCTTCTATTCTGAAGGTTGATTTTTAGTTTTGTTGACAGTTTTCTTTGCTGTATAGTAGCTTTTACTCTTGATGAAGTCCCAAACTTCATTTTTGCTTTTATTTTTCTTAACCTCAGGAGACATATCTAGTAAGAAGTTGCTATGTCTGATGTCAAAGAGGTTACTGACTGTGTTCTCCTATAGGGATTTTGATGATTTTCTTTCTCACATTTAGGTTTTTAATACATTTTGAACTTATTTTTGTGTATGTTGTTAGAAAGTCCCATTTCATTCCCTTGCATGTTGTTGTGCAGTTTTCCCAACATCATTTGTTAAAGAAACTGCCTTCTTTCCATTGGTTATTCTTTCCCACTTTGTTGAAGATTAGTTGACCATAGTTGTGGGCTCCTTTCCTGTTTTTCTATTCTATTCCATTGATCTATGTGTCTGTTTTTGTGTATCATATTGTCTTGATCATTACAACTTTGTAATATTACTTGATGTCCAGAATTGTGATACTTCCAAGTTTGCTTTTCTTTTCCAAGGTTGCATTGGCTATTTGGGGCATTTTGTGGTTCAATACAAATTTTAGGATATTTTTTCAAGATCTGAGAAAGAATGCTGTTGGTATTTTGGTAGAAATTACATTAAAGGCATAGAATGCTTTGGATAGTGTAGACATTGGAGCATATCCCAGAATAGATCCTATATTAGGTTCCAAAACAACAAATGTAAAAATATTAAAATCATACCATGTACATTTCTGACCACAATGTTGTGATAGTAGAAGTGAACCACAAGAAAAAAATTTGGAAAGAGCATAAGTACATAGAGATTATAAAGCAAGTTTTTATTTTATTTTATTTTATTTTTATTTTAATAGCATATAATGTATTATTTGCTTCCAGAGTACAGGTCTGTGAATCCTCAGTCTTACACAATTCATAGCACTCACAAAAGCATATACCCTCCCCAATGTCCATAACAACCACCCTATCCCTTCACCCGCAACAACCCTCAGCTTGTTTCCTGAGATTAAGAGTCTCTTATGGTTTGCCTCCTTCTCTGTTTTTATTTTATTTTATTTTTCTGCCCCTTCTTCTATGTTCATCTGTTTTATTTCTTAAATTCCGCATATGAGTGAAATCATATGGTATTTATCTTTCTCTGACTGACTTATTTTGCTTAGCATAATACCCTCTGGTTGCACCCACATCATTGCAAATGGCAATATTACATTCTTTTTTATGGCTGAATAATATTCCTGTATATATGCCACTTGTTCTTCATCCATTCATTGTTTGATGAATATCTAGGCTCTTTCCTTATACTGGCTATTATGGACATTGCTGTTATAAATATTGGGATGTATGTGCCCCTTCAAATCACTATCTTTTTATCCTTTGGATAAACACATAGTTGTGAAATTGTTGTTCATATAATAGTTATATTTTTAAGTTTTTGAGGAACCTCCATACTGTTTTCCAGAGTGGCTGTACCAGATGGCATTCCCACAAAATGTGTAAGAGTGGTCCACTTTCTCTGCATCCTCCCTAAAATCTGTTCCCTCAGTTGTTCTCTTTAGCCATTCTGACTGGGGTGAAGTGGTATCTCATTGCAGTTTTGATGTGTGAGGTGGTATCCCATTGTGGTTTTGTTTTAAATTCCCCTGATGCCAAGTGATGTTGAGGATCTGTTCATGTGTCTGTTAGCCATTTGTATGTCTTTGGTCAAATGTCTATTCATGTCTTCTGCCCATTTCTTGACTTGATTTTTTTGTATTCTAGGTTTTGAGTTTGATATAGTCATTATAAGTTTTGGATACTAGCCCTTTATCTAGTCATATACTAGTCATTTGCAAATATCTTCTCCCATTCCATAGGTTGCCTTTTAGCTTTGTTGACTGTTTACTTTGCTGTGCAAAAGCTTTTTATCCTGATGGTCTCAATAATTCATTTTTGCTTTTGTTTCCCTTGCCCCTGGAGACATGTCTAATATGAACTTGCTGTGGTCAAGGTCAATGAGATTGCCACCTGTGTTCTCCAGTGAGATTTTGACTGATTCCTGGCTCACATTCAGGTCTTTCATCTATTCTGAACTTAATTTTCTGTATGGTATACGAAAGTGGTCCACTTTCAATCTTCTGCATGTTGCTGTCCAGATATCCCAACATCATTTTCTGAAGAACTAATGTTTTTTTTTTTCCGTTTTACATTCTTTCTTGCTTTGTTGAAAATTAGTTGAACATAGAGTTGAGGGTCCATTTATGGATACTCTATTCTGTTCCATTGATCTATGTGCATATTTTGGTGCCAGTATCATACTATCTTAATGATTACAGCTTTATAATACAACTTGAAGTCTGGAAGTGTGATGCCTCCAGCTTTGCTTTTCTTTTTCAGGATTGCTTTGTCTATTTGGGGTCTTTTCTTTTTCCATAAAAATTAAGGATTGTTTGTCCCAGCTTTGTAAAAAATGTGGATGGTATTTTGACAAGGATTACATTGAATGTGTAGATTGTTTTCAGTAGCATAGACATTTTACCAATATTTGTTTTTCCAGTCCATGAGAGTGGAATATTTTTCCATTTCTTTTTGTCATCCTTAATGACTTTTCTTTCTTTCAGTATAGAAGCATTTTTATTTTTTTAATTTAAATTTAATTAGCTATCTTGTAGTACATCATTAGCTTCAGATTTAGTGTTCAGTAATTTATCAGTAGCCTATAAGACCCAGTTCTCATCACATCATGTGCCCCCCTTGATATCCTTCACTCAATTATCCTCTTTACCCTCCCACCTCCCCTGCAGATGACCTGTTTGTTTCTTATAGTTAAGTCTCTTGTGGTTTGTCTCCCTCTCTGATGACTTCCCATTCAGTATTTTTTTCCCTTCCCCAATGGTCCTCTGCCCTCTTTCTTATATTCCACATATGAGTGAAACCATATGTGAATTGTCTTCTCTGATTGACTTATTTTGCTCAGCTTAATACCCTCCAGGCCATCTACAATCACGTATATGGTAAGTATTCATCATTCATTTCTGATGGTTGAGTATTAGTCCATGGTGTATGTAGACAGATATATATAGACATATAGATATATAGATATCTATATCTATCTATCTATCTATCTATCATCTATCTATCTATCTCAGATCATATTTATCCATTCATCTGTTGATGGACATCTCAGCTTTTTCCACAATTTAGCTATTGTGGATATTGCCTCTATGAACATTAGGGTGCAGGTGCTCCTATGTATCACTATATTATATCATTGAAGTAAATACCTAGTAATGCAATTGCTGGGTCATGGGGTAGCTGTATTTTTAATTTCTTGAGGAACCTCCATGCCTTTTCCCAGAGTGGCTGTACCAGCTTGCATTCTCAACAACAATGTAGGAGGGTTCCCATTTCTCCACATCATTGCCAACATTTGTTGTTTCTTGCCTTGTCGATTTTTGCTGTTATAACTGGCTTGATGTGGTATCTCATTGTGGTTTTGATATAGCCTTGTTGCTGAGTGATGTGGAACATTTTTTCATGTGTCTGTTGGAGATGGGTGTGTCTTTTTTGGAGAAATGTCTGTTAATGTATTCTTCCCATTTCTTAACTGGATTATTTGTTTTTTTGCTTGTGGAGTTTGATAAATTCTTTATAGATTATTGTTATTAGCCCTTTATCTGATATGTCATTTACAAATATTTTCTCCCATTCCATAGGTTGACTTTTAGTTTTGTTGACTGTTTGTTTTGCAGAAGCTTTTTATCTTGATGAAGTCCCAAAAGTTCATTTTTTGCTTTTTCCCCCCTAACTTTGGAGACATGTCTAGCAAGAAGTTGATGCAGCTGAGGATGAAGAGGTTGCTGCCTGTGTTCTCCTGTAGGAGTTTGATGGATTCCTGACTCACATTTAGGTCTTCCACCCATTTTGTGTTTATCTTTGTGTATGCTGTAAGAAGCTTGTCCAGTTTCATTCTTCTACATGCGGCTGTCCAACTTTCCCAGCACCATTTATTGAAGAGACTGTCTTTTTTCCATTAGATATCCTTTCCTGCTTTTTCAAAGATTAGTTGACCATAAAGTTCAGGGTCCATTTCTGGGTTCTCTATTTCTGTTCCATTGATCTATGTATCTGCTTTTGTGCCAGAACCATACTGTCCTTATGATTATGGCTTTGTAATATAGCTTGAAGTCAGGCACTGTGATACCAACAGCATTGGTTTTCTTTTTTTAACATTCTTCTGGGTATTTGGGGGTCTTTCTGGTTCCATACAAATTTTAGGATTATTAAATCCAGCTCTGGAAAAAATGTCCATGGTACTTTGATGAGAGTTACCTTGAATGTGTAGATTGCTCTGGGAAGCATTGACATTTTCAAAGTATTTGTTATTCCAAGCCATGGGCATAGAATTTTTTCCCATTTATTTCTTTTGGAAGTGTTCTGTAGTTTTTACAGTATAGATTCTTTACCCCTTTGGTTAGGTTTATTCCTAGATATCTTATGGGTTTTGGTGCAACTGTAAATGTGATCAGTTTCTTAATTTCTCTTTCTTCAGTCTCATCGTTAGTGTATAGAAATGCAACTGATTTCTGTGCATTGATTTTATATCCTGCCACATTGCTGAATTCCTATATGAATTCTAGCGAATTTGGTGTGGAGCCTTTGGGGTTTTCCACTTGAAGTATCATGTCATCTGGGAAAAGAGAGAGTTTGACTTCTCAGAAGAAAAAGAGCGTGTATTCTTGTCATGTTCCTGACCTTAGGGGAAAAGATCTGTTTTCTCCATTGACAATGATATTCTCTGTGGGTATTCCTTAGCTTTTATGATGCTGAGGTATGTTCCCTCAACCCCTTCACTGTGGACAATGTAGAAACAATCAAGAAAAGATGCTGTATTTTGGCAAATGCTTTTACTGTATCAATTGAGAGGGTCATATTTTGTTGTTGTTGTTGTTGTTGTTGTTTTTAAAGATTTTATTTATTTGACAGACAGAGATCACAAGTAGGCAGAGAAGCAGACAGAGAGAGAGGAGGAAGCAGGCTCCCCTTTGAGCAGAGAGCCCAACGTGGGGCTCAATCCCAGGACCCTGGGATCATGACCTAAGACGAATGCAGAGGCTTAACCCTCTGAGACACCCAGGCTCCCCTATTGTTGTTGTTTTTAAGGTATGATTTCTTTTTCTTATGTTATGTTAGTCACCATACAGTAAGTACATCATTAGTTTTTTGATGTAGTGTTCCATGATTCATTGTTTATATGTTTCTTGTCCTTTCTTCTATGAATGTGATGTATCACATTGATTTGCAAAAGTTGAACTACCCTTGTAGCCAGGAATAAATCCCACTTGGTCATGGTGAATAATCCTTTTAATGTACTATTGTATCCTACCAGCTAGTATCTTGTGATTGAGCTCCACTTTCAAAGAAAATGCAAGGAAAATCTCAGTCTTTTGGTATTGGTTGATTCCTGATTTGTGACCCAGTGTGTGGTCTATTCTGGAGAAGGTTCCATGTGCACTTGAGAAAAAATGAGTATTCTGTTGTTTTAGGGTGGAATGCTCTGTATATATCTATGAGGTCCATCTGGTCCAATGTGTCATTCAATGCTCTTGTTTCTTTATTGATTTTCTGCTTCGATGATCTGTCTATTACTGAGAGAGGCATGTTAAGATCTCCTACTATAAATGTATTCATATCAATATGGCTCTTTATCTTGATTAATAGTTTTCTTTTGTAATTGGCCACTCCCATATTGGGGGCATATATATTTACAATTGTTAGATCATCTTGGTGGATAGTCCCTTTAAGAATGATATAGTGTCCTTCTGTATATCTGACTACAGTCTTTAGTTTAAAATCTAATTTGTCTGATATGAGAATCGCTACCCCGGCTTTCTTTTGTGGCCCATTAGCATGAAAGTTGCTTCTCCATCCTTTCACGTTGAGTCTTGTTATATCCTTAGGTTCAAAATGGGTATCCTGTTGACAAGGTATGCATGGGTCCTGTCATTTTATCCAGTCTTCAACCTTGTGTCGTTTTATGGGTGCATTTAGGCCATTCACATTGGAAGTGATTATTGAGAGATACATTTTTATTGACATCGTGTTACATCTGAAGTCTTTGTTTCTATAGCTTGTCTCCATTTATTTCTGTTCAATGATATTCTTGGGATTTTTCCTTTTTTATAAACCCCCCTTAATATTTCTTGCAGTGTAGGCTTGGTGGTCATATACTCTTTTTACCCTTGCCAGTCTTGGAAGCTCTTTATCTCTCCAACCATTTTGAATCAGTCTTGCTGGATAAAATATTCTTGGCTGCATGTTCTTCTCACTTAGTGTTCTCAATATGTCTTGCCAGCCCTTCCTGGCTTGTCAGTGCCAGGTTTCTGTGGACAGGTCTGACGTTATTCTGATGGTCTTTCCTCTGTACGTAAGGAATTTTTTTTTGTTCTAGCTGCTTTCAAGAGCTCCTGTCTACAATTATGATTCATCATTTTCACAATCAGCTATCTCGAGGTCTTTCTAGATTCTATGATCTTGAGGTAAACCTTTCTGTCTCTAGTACATGAATGCTGGTTCCATTCACCAGATTTGGAAATTTTTCATGGAGAATTTGTTCAACTATATCTTCTTGTCTTCTTTCTTTCTCCTTCCCCTCAGGGATTTCAATAATTTTGAGGATGGAATGTTTCATGGCGTCATTTATTTCCCTAATTCTGTTTTCATGGCTTCTAAGCTGTTCATTGCAGGCTTCCTCCTGATCCTTTTTTTCTATCTGTTTGTCCTCCAGATCACTAATTCTGTCTTCTGCCTCCATTACCTTAGCTTTTAGAGAATTTAGATTAGATTGGAACTCATTGAGACCATTGTTAACATAATCCCTGGTGGCTTTCACTTCTGCCCCAATCAATTCCATTTTGTCATCAAAGGCTTTCTCCAATCTAGCTATTGCCTAGATAATTGTTAGCCTGAATTCCCTTTCTGACATACTGTCTATGTCCATATCCAATAGCTCTGATGGAGAGGGCCCAGTCTCTCAATTTTTCTTCTCTTGGGCATTCCTCCTCCTAGTCATTTTTGTGGGAGATGGCTGAACGGATGTGTAGCTGAATGTATCAACTGTGGTGCAGGCAAGGTGCACCCTGGAACACTTCTGAGCAATTGAGAATCCCCACCAAAAAGAAAGAAAAAAGAAAAAAAAGAGAGAGAGAGGCAGAAAAAAAAACATAAAAAAATCAAGCAGAGAGAGTCAATTATCATATGGTTTCATTTATTTGTGGAGAATAACAAATAGCATGGAGGATAAGGGGATTTAGAGAGGAGAAGGGAGTTGAGGGAAATTGGAAGGGGAGGTGAACCATGAAAGACTATGGACTCTGAAAACAATCTGAGGGTTTTGAAGGGGTGGGGGGTTGGGGGTTGGGGGAACCAGGTGGTGGGTATTGGAGAGGGCACTGATTACATGGAGCACTGGGTGTGGTGCAAAAACAATACTGTCATGCTGAAAAAAAAAGAGAGAGAGAGAAGGCCCAGCCCAAATTGGCCCCAAAGGTAAGATTTATGAATTATGCAAACAAAAACAGACAAACAAAAAGACTGACAAAAGTAGATGAGAAGAGAAAAAAATATATAAAGGAGTAAAAGAAGAATCCCATCAAAATGAACCCCAAGTATAAGACTTATATACTACCAGAACAAAAACAAATACACAGAAACACTGACAGAAGAAAAAGATGGGAGAGTGGTTATAAATTCTCAATGGGAGTGTGGAAGCTTATTTTGATTCTCCCTGGATGTATCTTGATATCTTTCTTAAAGGACTCAAATTTCCTGAGATAAAGGGGGATTAAAACAAGTTTACCAATAGGGGTAGCATTGTTTGGGGAAAAGGGATTACCTTAAAGCTTATCTCTATATGAACATTTAAAGAAATAAAAATAAAATAAAATAAAATAAATTGAAAAATAGAAAAGCAAAAGAAAAACACAGGTATATGTATCAAAAAAGTTCAGGTTAAAAGGTTATTATGGAATTTGATGTACTGAACATCTCATTGTGATGGTAAATAGGTTAAAAAGTTATATAAAAAGAAATGAAAAGAACCAGAATAGTGGGAATGAATTAAAAATATAAGTTGTATCTATGAAGTAGTGGTGGCTGTCCTCTTGTGTGTTTTTTTCTTTTGTGGGTTTTTTTTTTTTTTTTTTTTGGCTGCCTTTCTGGGGGAGGGATCTGCCACGTGGTTTTCAGGGACTGTTACTAGAGTTAAGTCCTCCTGCCCCCATCAAGGGGCAGGGCTCTGAGGAAACAGGTTTTTCAGGCTTTCTTTCTCTGGAGGTTTTTGTTTGTTTGTTTTTTCTCCCCGTGGAGGATTTTGGTGGATCCCTGGAGGTTTAGAGGAAAGCAAACTGCAGCCAGACCTCCATCTCATTGAGAAGAAGCCTCGGTCTTTTCCCCTCTGGTTGCTACAGAGCACATAAATTCCCCCTCTGCCGCTGGCAGAATACATCTCCAGTCATGGTCTCTGGGGTGATAGAAATTCTCGCTTGTACCCAACACCACAAGAAATACTAGTCTCATCTGTCTGGGCAGCTCCAGACCAAAAGAGAGGTCCCAAGCAGAGATTGTACACTGAGATTTTCATGTTGGCCTGGGCTGAGAGTGCTCAGACTCTCTAGGTCCTAGAGAGTCCAGGCTGGCTGATGCCTGCACGGACCTCTCTCAGGGGAGGGTGTGGAGCATGACTCAGACCCCAGTTGCACAGCACGCATACAGAGTGCACAAGGCTGTGGTTCTGCCGGGTGGGCTGGCATCCACAGCAGGCTCCCTCACCCTCACAGGCACTGCCACCCAGAGGCTCTCAGTCACACTGGCAGCTCAGAGACCAAGACCTTGATTCTTTGTTCCCATCTCTGGTTCCATGCTAGTGGTGGCCATCCTGGGTCCATGGGCTTAAGTCCCTGTCCCTAACTGCCCAATTCCACCAATTTCCAGTTAAGATCTTTCACTCTTTTTGAGCGCTTTAAACCACACTCCAAGTTAATGCTGGTCCCCAATCACAGGGCACTCTTGTATTGGGGTATTACTTTCCACTGGGTTGCTTCTGGGGGCTCCCTCCTCCTTTCGTTTATCTTCCGATATCAGTCCAATATTCCTACTCTACTTTACCTGTCCACTGATATCTCCTGCTCCTGTAGAGATCCAGAAGTATATAATTCTAATCTCAGGCTGATTTCATGTGTGATCAGAGTTCATGTAATCAGCTCCCTTTAGGGGACAGGTTGAAACAGCACCTCTTATTTCTCTGCCATCTTGTCTCCTCCTACTTTTAATTTTTTGAGGAATCTCCACACTGTTGTCCAAAGTGTCTGCACCAATGTACATTCCCACCAACAGTGTAAGAAGGTTCCCTTCTCTCCACATCTTCTCCAACATTTGATGTTTCTTATCTTGTTAATTTTGGTCATTCTAACTGGTATAAGGTGCTATCTCAACGTGGTTTTGATTTGAATTTCAAATCAAAATAAAACAAAAACAAATCAAATCAAAAACAAATCAAAACAAAGAGGTAACCCATGGAATGGGAGAAGATATTCACAAGTGATGTACAGACAAAAGGCTGATATCCAGGATCTATAAAGAACTCCTCAATCTCAACACACAAAAAACAGATAATCACAACAAAAAATGGGCAGAAGTCATTAAAAGACACTTCTCCAATGAAAACATACTAATGGCTATCAGACACATGAAAAGTGTTCATCATCACTAGCCATCGGGGAGATTAAAATCAAAACCACATTGAGATACCACCTTACACCAGTTAGCATGGCCAAAATTAAGAAAACAGTAAACAGCATGTGTTGGAGAAGATGTGGAAAAAGGGGAACCCTCTTACACTGTTGGTGGGAACGCAAGTTGCTGCAGCCACTTTGGAAAACAGTGTGGAGATTACTTAAGAAAGTAAAAAGAGAGCTTCCCTACGACCCTGCAATTGCACTACTGGGTATTTGCCCCAAAGATACAGATGTAGTGAAAAGAAGGGCCCTCTGTAACCCAATGTTCATAGCAGCAATGGCCACAGTCGCTAAACTGTGGAAAGAGCCAAGACGCCCTTCAGCAGACGAATGGGTAAGGAAGATGTGGTCCATATACACTATGGAGTATTATGCCTCCATCAGAAAGGATGAATACCCAACTTTTGTATCAACATGGACGGGACTGGAAGAGATTATGCTCAGTGATATAAGTCATGCAGAGAGATTCAATTATCATATGGTTTTACTAATTTGTGGACCATAAGAAATAACACAGAGGACATGGGGAGATGGAGAAAAGGGAGTTGGGGGAAACTGGAGGAGGAGACAAACCATGAGAGACTATGGATTCTGAAAATCAATCTGAAGGTTTTGAAGGGGCGGGGGGTAGGAGGTTGGGTGAGCCTGGTGGTGGGTATTATGGAGGGCAAGTATTGCATGGAGCATTGGGTGTGGTGCATAAACAATGAATTCTGGTATACTGAAAAGAAATTAAAAAAAATTTTAAAAAGAAAATATCAAGTACTCAAAAAAATAAGTAAAAATTAGCTACCCTATGACCCTGCGATACCACTACTGGGTATTTACCCCAAAGATACTGATGTAGTGAAAAAAGGGCTATATGTACCCCAATGTTCATAGCAGCAATGGCCACAGTTGCCAAACTGTGGAACGAGCCAGGATACCCTTCCATAGATGAATGGGTAAAGAATATATGGTCCATATATACAATGGAATATTATGCCTCCATCAAAATGAATGAATACCCAACTTTTGTTTCAACTGGATGGGAATGGAGGAGATTGTGCTGAGTGAAATAAGTCAAGCAGAGAGTATCAATTATCATATGGCTCCACTTACTTGTGGCACATAAGGAATAATATGGAGGACATTAGGAGAAGGAAAGGAAAAGTGAATTGATATAAATCAGAAGGGGAGACAAACCATGAGAAATTATGGACTCTGAGAAACAAACTGTGGGATTTGGAGAGAATAAGGGTTGGGGAATGGATGAGCCTGTTGATGGGTATTAAGGAGGGCATATGCATGGAACACTTGGTGTGGTTCAAAAACAATGAATCTTGGAACACTGAAAAAATAAAATGAAATAAAATATTTAAAAAACAAAAATAAATGTTGTGGTTTTGAAAATATGCAAGGAATAATCCCCATTTTTGTTGCCAGTTGAGACATGATTTGTGACCAAGAGTGTGATCTATTGGGGAGAAAATTCCATTTGCATTCAAGAAGAATGTGCATTTTGTTGTTTTAGGAGGGTATGCTCTGTATATATCTGAAGTCCCTCTGGTCCAGTGTGTCATTCGAAGTCCTTGTTTCCTTGTTGATCTTCTAATTATATGATCTGTCCATTGTTGTGAGAGGGGTGTTAAAGTCACTACTGTTATTGTATTACTATCAATGTGTTTCTTTAGCTTGGTTATTAATAGGTTTATATAATTGGTGATCTCATGTTAGGGGCATAAATACTTATAATTGTTAGATCTACTTGTTGGATAGAGCCTTTCAGTATGATTTTGTGTCCGTCTTCCTCCCTTAATACAGTCTTTGATTAGAAATCTAATTTGTTTGATATGAGTATTGCTACCCCAGCTTCTTTTGATGCCTATTATCATGTGAAATGTTTCTTTACCTCCTCAATTTCTAATCTTGAATTGTCCTTGGTTCTAAAATGAGTCTCTTTTAGACAGCATATGGATGGGTGTTGCTTTTTTAATCCATTCTGATACACTGTGTCTTTTGATTGAAGCATCCAGCTCATTTACATTCAGAGTAACTATTGAAGGATATGAATTCAGTGCCATTGTTTTATATGTAAATTCCATGTTTCTGTAGATTGTCTCTGTTTCTTTCTGGTCTATGTTACTTTTGGGCTCTCTCTTCAGTTAATGGATCACCTTTAATATTTCTTGCAGGGCTAGTTTAGTGATCACAAATTCTTTTAGTTTTTGTCTTTCCATTTTTTGACATGATTATCTGTTTTTTGTGTGTTGAGTTTGAGGAGTTCTTTATAGATCCTGGATATCAACCTTTTGTCTGTACTGTCATTTGCAAATACCTTCTCCCATTCTGTGAGTTGCCTCTTTGTTTTGTTGACTGTTTCAAAATTACTCTGCAGAAGCATTTGATCTTGATGAAGTCCCAAAAGTTCATTTTTGCTTTTGTTTCCTTTGCCTTTGGAGACATATTTTTTTTATTTATTTTTATTTTTTTAATTTATTTTCAGCATAACAGTATTCATTGTTTTTGTACCATACCCAGTGCTCCATGCAGTCCATGCCCTCTCTAATACCCACCACCTGGTTCTCCCAACCTCCCACCCCCCCACCTCTTCAAACCCTTCAGATTGTTTTTCAGAGTCCATAGTCTCTCATTGTTCACCTCCCCTTCCAATTCCCCCAACTGCCTTCTCCTAACTCCCCATGTCCTCCATGCTATTTGTTATGCTCCACAAATAAGTGAAACCATATGATAATTGAATCTCTCTGCTTGACTTATTTCACTCAGCATAATCTCTTCCAGTCCCATCCATGTTGCTACAAAAGTTGGGTATTCATCCTTTCTGATGGAGGCATAATACTCCGTAGTGTGTATAGACCACATCTTCCTTATCCATTCGTCCGTTGAAGGGCATCTTGGTTCTTTCCACAGTTTGGCGACCGTGGCCATTGCTGCTATAAACATTGGGTTACAGATGGCCCTTCTTTGCACTACATCTGTATCTTTGGGGTAAATACCCAGTAGTGCAATGGCAGGGTCATAGGGAAGCTCTATTTTTAATTTCTTGAGGAATCTCCACACTGTTCTCCAAAGTGGCTGCACCAACTTGCATTCCCCACAACAGTGGAAGAGGGTTCCCCTTTCTCCACATCCCCTCCAGCACATGTTGTTTCCTGTCTTGCTAATTTTGGCCATTCTAACTGTTGTAAGGTGATATCTCAATGTGGTTTTAATTTGAATCTCCCTGATGGCTAGTGATGATGAACAATTTTTCATGTGTCTGATAGCCATTTGTATGTCTTCATTGGAGAAGTGTCTGTTCATATCTTCTGCCCATTTTTTGATATGATTATCTGTTTTGTGTGTGTTGACTTTGAGGGGTTCTTTATAGAACCTGAATATCAACCTTTTGTCTGTACTGTCATTTGCAAATATCTTCTCCCATTCCATGGGTTGCCTCTTTGTTTTCTTGACTCTTTCCTTTGCTGTGCAGAAGCTTTCGATTTTGATGAAGTCCCAAAAGTTTATTTTGGCTTTTGTTTCTTTTCCCTTTGGAGACATATCTTGAAAGAAGTTGCTGTGGTTGATATCAAAGAGGTTACTGCCTGGGCACCTGGGTGGCTTAGTGGGTTGAGCCGCTGCCTTTGTCCCGGGTCATGATCTCAGGGTCCTGGGATTGAGTCCCGCATTGGGCTCTCTGCTCAGCAGGGAGCCTGCTTCCCTCTCTCTCTCTGCCTGCCTCTCTGTCTCATTTGTGATCTCTCTGTCAAATAAATAAATAAAATTTTTTAAAAAGATAGATTACTGTCTATGTTCTCCTCTAGGATTCTGATGGATTCCTGTCATACATTGAGGTCTTTCATCCATTTTGAGTTTATCTTTGTGTGCGGTGTAAGAGAATGGTCGAGTTTCATTCTTCTACATAGAACTGCCCAGTTTTCCCAGCACCATTTATTGACGAGACTTGTCTTTTTTCCACTGTATATTTTTTCCTGCTTTGTCGAAGATTATTTGACCATAGAGGTGAGGGTACCTCTCTTTCCTTCCTCAATGACAATGTTTCTTGATAAAGTATACTTGGATGCATTTTTTTTTCTTATTTAGTAACCTGAATATATCATGCCACCCTTTCTGGCCTGCCACGTATCTGTGGATAGGTCTTCCACCAGCCTAATGTTTCTACCCCTGTAGTTTAAGGATCTTATGTCTCGAGCTGCTTTCAGGATTATATCTATGAAATTTGCAAGCTATACTATTATATGCTGGGTATATTGATCTATTTGTGTTGATTTTGATAAAGGTCCACTCTACTTCTTCGACTTGAATTCCCATTCCTTCCCCTGATTAGGGAAGTTCTCAGCTATGATTTTCTCAACTATACCTTCTGTCCCCCCATTTCTTTCTTCTACCTCAGGAAATCCAGTAATTCTAATATTGTTTTGCTTTATGGTATTACTGACTTCTCAAAGCCTCCCCTCATGTTCTTTTAGTTATTTTTCTCTTTTCCTCAGCTTCCTTCCTTTCCATCAACTTGTATTTTACGTCACCAACTCTCTCTTCTGCCTCATTGACCCTAGCTGTTAGATCATCCAATTTAGACTGCTTCTCATTTAAAGATTTTTAATTTCATCCCGATTAGATTTTATTTCTGCACTACGAGATTGTCTAAAAACCAGGAGTTGATAAAATAAGAAAGTAGTTGAAATGAAAACAAGAAAAAAGACAAGGAAAATTTTAAAGTAAAAGATAAACGAGTCAGGAAAAAAGAAAAACCTCAAATTCTATATACTGTTTTCCCTGTTGCTGGATTTTTCAAGTCCTGTGTGTTCTGTGAAATTGGTATTTGCCTTTTGTTTCAGCTGGTCTTCTGGGGAAGGGGCCTGCTACTCTGATCCTCATGTATCTTTGCCTGGGCAGAGTTGTACCACACCTTGCCATGGGGCCAGACTCAGTGTAAGCTGCTTCTGGTTGCTCTGTGTGACTTTTGTTCCCTGAAGGCATTTTCAGCACTTTAGAAGATGAAAAAAAGGTTAAAAAATGGTGCAGTAATCTCCAGCCCCAGGGTTGAATGATCATGTCACCTCTCTTTAGTGCACCCTCAGGGAAAGGCAGTCAATCCCTCTCAGGTGCACCAAACTCTACAGACTCTTGTGGTGCACAATTGCATACTCTTTAGAGTATGAAAATAAAAATGGCCATGCCCTGATCTCTGACCTCAGAGCTGAAAAATCCTGGTACCCTTTCTTCAGTAAACCCTCAGGGGTAAGTGGTCTTCACTTTTGTGTGTGTCAAACTCTGCCGACTCTTGCTGTTCATGCCCACACTGATCCTCCTGGGGGGATGCAATGGGTAGCTACATGTCTGCACTTTGTAGAACCACAACACGGAGATGTTTGGCCCAGGTGTACCACGGTTCACTGTTTTTGGTGAACAGAGCTGAGAGGTCTATCCTGGGGTTGCTGACCCTAATTAGTTTCTTTGTTCCAGTGCTTCAGTTCTCTGCCAGCTCAGGCACCCTCATTTATTCTGTGACCCCTCAGGGGATCCTGAGACCCTGCCCCGCCTAGGATTCTTCCCTGCTTTACCACTTGAACACTTTTCAGGAAGGGGTGTCTCTCACTGGATCAAATTTTAAATGTTCCAATATTGTGCCCTGGAGGTTTATCACTTTCTGGTAGCTTGTTTACGGAGACTTCCTCCTCCTGCTCTGTATCTTCCAATATATCCTCCCAGATTCACTTCTGTGTACCTTGTACCTTGCAAAAAGTGGTTGATTTTCTATTTGTAGAATTCCAACAACTCTTTTCTTATATCTCAGGTTGAATTCATAGGTGTTTAGAATTATTTGTTAGTTATCTAGCAAAATTCAAGGGACCAGATAAAATAAGGTCCCCTACTTTTATGTCATCTTGCCCCCTCAATGCCTAAGTGTTCTATATCTTTGAGTACAGATTGTTTACCTCTTTTGTTAGGTTTCTTCCTAAGTATTTTATGGGTTTTGGTCCAATTGTAAATAGTATTATTCGATATCTCTTTCTTCTGCTTTATTGTTAGTGACATGTAACTGAGTTGTGTATATTGATTTTATATCCTGTGACTTTGTTGAATTCCTGTATAAGTTGTAGTATTTTTTGGTGGGATTCATAATTGTTATTTAACAGAGTGCTGGAAGTCTCAGGAATCAGACAACAAAAAGAAATAAAAGACATCCAATTTGGCAAGCTAGAAGTAAAATCTCCACTCTTTACTGAAGACATTACACTCTATATAGAAAACCTAAAACTTGTGGGGCCTGGATGGCTCAGTGGGTTAAGCCTCTGCCTTCAGCTCAGGTCATGATCTCAGGGTCCTGGGATCGAGCCCCTCATTGGACTCTCTGCTTAGTAGGGAGCCTGCTTCCCCCCTCTCTCTGCCTGCCTCTCTGACTTCTTGTGATCTCTCTCTCTCTCTCTCTCTCTTCCTGTCAAATAAATAAAAATCTTAAAAAAAAGAAAAACATAATACTCCACAAAAACAAAACAAAACAAAACAAAACAAAAACCCTGTTAGAACTGATAAATGAATTCAGTGAAGTCGCAGGTACAAAATCAACCTACAGAAATCTGTTGCATTTATATACACAAATAATAAAGGAAAAGAAAGGGACATCAAGAAATCAATCCAATTTACAATGCACTAGATACAAGTTACCTAGGAATCAACCTAAGCAAAGAGGTTGAAGTCCTCTGGTATGAAAACTATAATATACTGATGAAAGCAATTGAAGATGACACAAAGAAATGGAAGAAAAAAAACAGTCCATGCTCATGGATCAGAAGGACAAAAATTCTTGATGACTTTTGTGGGTATAATGTGGTTAAACCACTTGGTCTTTCTGGGCCTCAGTTTCTTCATCTACTAAATGATGGATTAGGTTAGATGAGCTCTAACTCTGCCATTCTATTATTGGTTTACAAAGCACTGTTGGGTTTTAGGTAAGAAAGGACTGTGTATGCAGCAACTTGTGCCCTGGGTGACAGGGGTTTATAGGAAAGGGAAACTGAAAGAGTCCTGAATTTAGCAATATTTTAAGATGGGCAAAATAATAATGAAGGGCAAGTAAGCCATCAGCAACTAGAGCCTTTCAGCCTTCCATCCTCTCTGGGAATGTGTCTGATGGAGATCTTTTGCCATGTCTCTACTGTTTTCCTGAGTTGGTCTGTGTTTTCATCCATCTTTCATCCATCTTTCAGGCTCTCCGTGTCCCCAGGGCTTCAGACACCAGGTGTTCCTTCTTAAGACCAGACAGACAGGCTGATGAGGATGCCACTTATCAAGGAAGCACCTCAGAGAATGTATACCAGAGTGCACTGGTATTACTGAAAATGGTCCATATTCACTGTCCACTTGAGCAACTTTATGAAAGGTGGAGTTTTCATTCTGACATTTGTTGAGTTAAGACTTTATATTGAGGACTTTTGTCATGTTATCACATTAAATCCTCATACCAGTTCAATGAGGGAAACATTTTCCCCCATTTTACAGATGTAGAAACTGAGGCTTGGAGAGAGGAAGTGGAATTCCCAGTGTCACAGAGAGGATGTGATAGGACTGAGTTAGAAGTTTTGTGCCTATAACTCTATGATTTGAAACTAAATCTAAAATGTAGGGAGATGCACCTGCATTGCTCAGTTGGTTAAAATTCCAACTCTTGATTTCAGCTCAGATTATCTCATCATTGTGAGATCAAACCCTGCATCCAGCTCTGCACTGGACATGGAGACTGCTTAAGATTCTTTCTCCCTCTCCCTCAGCCCTCCCCATTGCTTGTGCTCACTCACTTTTTCCCTCTAAAAAAAGTTCAGAAAGGTAGTCAGGTAACCTATTTTTCATCTCTGTTGAGGAAGAGCAAAGGTAAGTCATATGAGACAGATGGGATGATTAGCTATGAACCCAAAAGAAGGAATCCACCACCACCATTATTACCTTCCTCTTAAACAGTCTTTAAAGCTTCCTGTGTCTTGTCCTTATGAAGTGGATTAGCCTGTTTGTCTTTCTACAGAAAGTGAAAAATCTAGAAACAGCACATACTCTACTGGAACCATTTGGAGGAAAGTGGGCATTATTCCCCCAGGTCTCATTTGCCCCCAAGCTCCATTCTCTTTTCCTTATACCACCCTGTCTGGAATGGGAGAAGGGGTCATGATTACTTACTAGGTGGTTTTCCAGATTTCTTCAAGGCCTGAATATAATACCTCTCCTCCTTTAGAGTATCAAACACATTGCTAGTGCCAAACTTCTGCTAGCTGTGTTACTTTTGTCACGTTTCTTAGTCTCTCAGATTCCTCAATTGTGAACTAGAGATAATAGTACCAACCTCATTGTGCAGTTTTAAATGTTTAGCTAATTAATACATAGCAAAGTCTCTGCTATGTAGCAAGCGTTCAATAAATGGAGATAGGTGCTTATAAAATTAGAAAGTAAAACATAATCTAAGAATTGTTAATTGAGTGTTTTGACATGCCAAACACTTTTATACTTGGAGGGACAGTGTGGATGGTGATTAAAGAACATATGCTCTGGCATCGAATGCACTTTGTTTGAATCCTGGCTCTAACTGTGACCTTGGGTAAGCTCTTTCTACTCTCAGCCTTCTTTTCTGCATTTAAAATGTGGATCATAATAGCCATGTGATGAGGATTAGTGAGATGATACATATAAATAAAGTGCTTAACCCAGTGCAAGTTTCAGAATAAGTGCTAAAGACATATTACTCATTATCACCCTTATTGTGTTAGGCATTATCTCACTTAACACTCATAGCACCTATATGACACAGAAAGCTGATTACAAAATTGATATTTCGAACTGTGCTCAGATTTCAGGTGAACTTGGGAATAAGTGTCTGTTGACCTAAACAATTCTTGTGTTAGGCAATAAATGTTACATAGGTAGGAATTAGCAATGAATCTTCTTTCATAATCCTACTTAAGGGTCCTAAGTAAGGAGTCAGATTCAGGACAATAGGCATTGGACTTGAGACTAGATGCCCAGTCCTCTCCTCCTAGTTCTGCCATTCCTTTCCTATGGGGCCAGGAGCTTTTGACTAGATAAATGAAACACGTTTCTATTGCTAAATCTTACCTGTTTGTGGAATACTTCTGAGTGATACAAAGCAGTGTGCTCTCCTGAGTACCATTGTAACTATCTTTAAAATGGACCCATAGATGCTCACTCTACAAGAATATAAAAGTGTTAAACTATAGTAGTCTATACATGCAAAATATTACTTAGAGCAGGGGTTAGCAGACATTCTTTGTAAAGGACCAAATAATAAATATTTTATATTTTTGAGGGCCATGAAGTTTCAATTGAAACCATGAAGTTTCAATTGAAATATTCATTCTGTTTTTTAACAAAAAAGAAAAATAAATCAGCCATAAAAAAATAAGTAAAGGGATGAGTGTGACTGTGTTCTAATAGAACTTTACAAAACCAGATGGCCTTGGTTTGCTGACTCCTGATTTAGATTCTCATTATTGAGCACCAACTATATGCCTGGCACCTAGAAAGCACTGAGGAATAGCAGGGTAAATGAGACCCAGTATTTATCCTGGAAAAGCTCCCACATTTATGCGGGAGTCAGATAAATAAACAAGTAATCAAAATGCAGGATGATAAGTGCTATATAACAGCATGAATGGAGTGTGTTTGCTTCATGAAAAAGGAGGCCCCAGTTGTTGCGTGATATGATGGCTCTACTTGTCTCTTAGGAAGAGTCTTTTTGGTTCAGTGAAACATAAAATTCATCAGTTAAGGTTTCACTTCATATATCCCCCTTGTTAACCCTAATTATATCCTAAGACTCTTAAAATAATGCTCAGACCAAATGGAACTGAAAAGAAGATACTTTTTCTTGTGTCCATTCTTAAATCTCTCCATAGGGAAATTCTGCTTTGCAGTCTTTCCTTTTGTTGGTGGATTTCCTGTAAACACTAGAGTGATGAAAGAACCAAAGGGGTAGAGTAACCTAGCCTGCATATTGGGAAGCCTAGCCCTACTCTTGCATTCACTAGTTGTGTGCTGGGAGAAGTTTCCCTGGTCTTAATCATCTTGACAAAGCAGCATGAGGGGCCCAGCTAAATGGTTTCCAACATCCCTTCCAGAGCTCTGCTGTTATGGATGATGCACAAGTACAAAGTATACACCTGGCATGCTTTTCCTTTGAATTTTCTGTGCTTCTGTTTCAACCTGTGAAATGGTGGATCAGGCAGACTAAGGGAGCCCAAAGTTCTCTTCAATTTTAAGTTGCACTTAGAGGTTAAGACCAACTCTTTTCAGGGCATATTTGGGAGGGGGATATACTTGGAGAAAATCCTAGGGGGAAGGGCTATGGGCAGATGGAAAATTAGTGAAGGGAGAGCCCTTACTTGACCTACCTAATTTGGAAGGCTTTCTGTAAGAAGTTTGTAACAGTGGTTATCTTCCACCAACTTCCCTGTCCCCACCATGACCTGCTTTGGCACCAAGAATGTGTCCAGATGCCTTTTAGGAAGATCATTCTGCTCTGGTAGTGTTAAAAAAAGTCAAGAGACAGGGAGGGAAGCAGGAAGACTTGTGCATGGACCATCTTCTTTTCTAGAAAGAGAGTACAGTATAATGGTTAATGGCATGGCTTCTGGTGTCATCTGTCTGGCTTTAAATCCCAACTCCATTAGTGATGGTGGAGAACCTAGGCAAATCATTTAAGGTTTCTGTACCTCATTGAACCATTTTTAAAATGAGGATGCCAGTAGTACCCACTTCATAGGGTTGTTGTGAGAAAAAAATGAACTTATGCAGTGCCTCACACTTACAAATGTTAGCTGTTATTATTATCATCCTGAGTTGACCAGACAACCTCCTTGGAGAAAGAGAACTTCTGGGTGAGAGTGGTACTGTGGGACAGGGGTAAAGGTCCTTCCTAGCCTGGGAGGCAGGAGGACGAGGCTTCTATTTTTGGTCTGCCACTGGCTTGATATGTGATCTAGGGCAAGTCTCTGACCATTTTCAGTCTTGTTTTCCAAAACTATATAATATATTCCAGGTCTCTTCTGGCTTGAACATTTTCTAAGTCATACAGATTCTATGCAATCTATGCATATAAGTATAGGAAGGATGCAGAGTACAGGCATGATCCAGGTCAGGTGAGGTTAACCTTGAATATCAGACCAGAAAAAGGAGAAATTAAAAAAGCAAAAACAAAACCAAAAACAAATCTGAGCTAATAAGTTGACCCCTGGCAAAACCATCAAGAAGGCAGAAACTGTCTTTAAGGTTCTACCTATTTTCCTCTCTCTTCTCTTCCATTCCCTTCAGCTTCTGAATGTCAGCCTTCACTTTTATCTGTCTTCCTATCAAGCCCTACTTACAGGCTATGCAGGGCAGAGGGAGAAAGATCACCAGATGTAGAGAGATTTCACCATGAGAGGACTCGTAGTTCTAGACCCAGCTGTATTGGGAAGCATTCTTGGGGGCCCCTAATCTTATATCTCTCCACCTATCCTTAGCCCCCACCTCCTTTCAGTTTACTGTCCCCTCCCTCCTTTCCTCTAAGCTTCCATTACCTTTATGCATACATCTGTTAGAACACTTACCAGGCTATATTGCAATTGTTTATGTCCACCAGTCTCTCCCAGTAGCCTGTGAGCTTGGGTGACTAGCTGTGTATGTCTGTTTCATATTAAGTTCCTAAATATTTGATGGCCAAGTGGTGATAATGTATATTCTATGCATTTGATAATGACAAATCTGTAAAGAATGCTGTTTGTGGCTTTGTCTAATCAATCTCTCCTTTCTTTCTCCCCTTCAGCTGGAAATAACTGGCCAGACCTCCCTCAGTGCCTTGGTGCCCCATCCCATGCCCTGACCATGGAGACTCTCCACAGCTGCCTGACTGCCTCTGTTTCTAAGCTGGTGCCCAGTGGTTACATGGTTCCAGTCTTCTCAGGTCACCCTGATATAGAAGGTCTGGCTAGGGAGTTAGGGCTGGAGGAATCTGAACATTGTGACCAGGGTGACTTGAGTCTCAGGGAAGAGAGTGATCAGAATAAGAAAAAAAGCAAGGCCAACAAGATCTGAAATTTTGTGAGCCCCAGAAAAGGACCCCCCGTCAGGTGAACTGACCCCAGTCCATGATTTTACTGGAAGACACCTCCAGGCCAGCAGAGTTGAAAACCAAAATCACATTACTGGATCAAATGAAATAATTTAAGAGGTTGAAGACTTCAACTGGGGCATCTAAGAATACTCCCTTTAGGAACAACAAGGCCCAGGAACCCCCAAAAGCCTCAGGTATCTACCAGATGAGGAAGGCAGGGGAGGCCATAAAGCCCTTCTGGCATTCCTATGCTGGCCACTTTGAGGGCTTGGAACCCTTACTTGCACGTGTGCAGAGGCTGGTGCACACCTCCAAGAAGGTGAATCAGAAAGTGCTAGCTTTTGATGGTTTTGGCATCCAAGTGGAAGAAGACTCTTGGGAGGAAAAGGACCCTGAGCAGTCCAGTGGCAGCAGGCGGGCCAGGAGCTACCTGAAAAGCATATTCCCTGGGGACCATTACTACCTACATACATCTGGAGACTCCAGAATTCAGGAATTCAAGTCTGCCATCAAGGGCCCCACCTTGGGAGGGCATGTGGAAGGAAGCGATGAAGCAATGAGGAGAACACCGGGCACCTACGCCAAGACAAGACCATGTCTTTTGGTGGTGTTACCAAGTTCTTCGGTGGCCCACAAGTAGAGGGCATTCTCCCTGCAAGAGTTGCAGATGGGTCACTACCCTGAGTCTTATTTTGTCAGGGGCAGTAAAGTATTCATCTTGGAGGGTGCCACCTCTCAGGTCCCCTAGCCACTCAACCTGCCCTTCTAGCCCCTGAGGCTACACAGTGGGACAGCATCATTGGGAGGTGCCGGTGCTGCCAATGTAAGTCCTTGCAGGCCTCAGGCACCTTCAAAATGAGGATTGAGAGTGAGGAGATGCCAGGGAAGGCCCTCACCACTTCTGCTTTGACTTCAGCCTTGACCTTAGCTCTCTTTGAGTTCCAGGATGATGCAATGACACAGAATGGCTTTAGCAGCCACTATTGTTGTATGAAACTACTGTTTCATGAGGGAACGCTCTTCCTCCAAGAGCTCAATGAAGACACTGAGATTGTGTTCAGCTTCCTCAAGGAAGGTTACAGTCCAGAGAGTCCCCTGAGATGGGAAACCGGTGTCAGGAGGGTCACCACTGATGCTATCATGGAGAAACTAGATGAGAAGCCTACCAAGATGGAGGAGCAGGAGATCAACAGGGTGCCCAAGGGCTACAGCCAGGCAGGGCAGATCCAGGAGTCCAACTTAGATATGTACAGTGAAGGCAGAGAGTAAAGCCAGCAAGGCTTACACTGGAGTCCCCATTATTCAGGTGAGGTGGAAGCTGGCTCTTCCCAATCACTATTTGAAGCATTCAGAACCCCCAAAACAGCTAAACTCCCATGGCCTCCCCATAGCCCCACCTTTCAACAAGAGTATCCCAGGAGGAATCCACCTACCAGTCAGGTGTCTGGAACTTGATTTATCCTAAAATCCTGGGCAATTTTTGCTCTTTCTTTGGACAGAATTCCTGTAGTTACACCTCAACTCAACCTAGAACCAAAACTGAAGCTCTGGGAATGGAACCCGTGTAACTTGGATCACTTAATGATGCCTAAGACAACTATTTCCCTTAGGTTGTGGGACATTTCCCTGGCTTTGCAATCTTCTCCTTCCCCACCAGCAGAAAATGAATCCAGAGACTGGGGAAGAGGAAAGTCTCTGGGCTGAGTATCAGGAGACCTGGATTTATGTCCTAGCTTTGTACCCTGCTGTCTATATAACTTTGAGACAAGTCCTTTCATCTTGCTGTACCTCAGTTTCCTTACAGAAGGGAGGGTGCTGTCTTGGTATCTCAGAGACCTCTAGGCACCTTCTGGTAACAACACTCTGTGCTATTTGACCTGAATAATGTAGGAGGACAGCCTTATAACATTATTCTTAGAACATTCATTGAGTGGAAGCTTTATGTCTAGTATTTTGCAGGGCATTGTCATGTACATTGTTTCCATTTAATTATTAAAATAACCTTGTGTAATTGGAGTGATTATCATCATTTTATCAATGAGGAAACAAACTTAGAGAAGTTCAGTGACTTGCACAAAGTCATTCACATTGTGACAAAATTTGGATTCAGATCTCAATTTTGACTCCAACTTTAGTGCATTTGTCTAGCTCACTACAGTTTTCAGGGGGTTCAATTTGAGTGGTGACAAGTAGGTGCTAGAATTATAGTAGGAGGAATGTTGAATAAACAGTAGGAGGAAATTTCTGGCTTTGAGACTTAAGAATGTTTTGATAAAGGGATACTCTATAGTTTCTACAGATAATTTTAGGGTAAAGTATTTTTTAAGGGAAGTTAACTACAATTCTTATTCAGGGAAATAGGAGGTCTAGCTTGATAGTTTTTAATCAACCTCATCTTTCACATTCCACTTTAAGAAAATTAGACACCATCAGGAACAGAAGCAATAAGTCTTTTTTTTTAGAGAAGGATATTAATGCATTTAAAAGCATTCTCTTTCTATATTTATAGTTTTTAGTAAGATTTAAGTACACAAAAATTAGAATAATGCTATTGGAAGCAAATTTAATTACAGTGGTTTTGTAGACCAATCAAGCAAGTAAACAAACATACCTAGTGACTCCATTGGCTGATAGTTAAAATTTGGTACTTTATGTCAAGGTTACCAGTCACTAGGAAGAGGGTCACAGATGAGTGTACCTTACTAAGGGACTGTGTGGACTAGGTGCAGAGAAGCCTTGTTGGTTCTTTAAAAGTACAGGCTTTGGAGTCAAAAAGACTTGAGTGTGATTTGCTTTCTAATCAGTGAAATTGGATGAAACACTCCATATCTAAGAGGGCTGCTGTGGGGATTCAAATGAGCCAGAGTATGTAAGGTGCCTAGCCTAGCACCATTTGTGACATGCCGAAGGCATCCACAGAGTAGTATCTGTTGTCATTATTGAAATTTGGTAAATTATTAGCTGAACAATGTCTCACCAGAGAAATAATTCCAGACAGTACTATACCAGCAGTTGGTTAATGCAGTTGAAGGAGCAGTGTCTAAGTTCAGGAAATTGGCTTCTAGTTTCATTTCCACCCCTGATTTGCTTCGTGACCTTGAGACAGGTTCTTCCCCTCACTGAGCTTCAGTTTCTCCCTCTGAACGAGAGAATTTGCACCAGATAATTCCTGAGGATCTTTCCAGCCTATCTCTAGTTATTTCCTCCCACCTAAGCCCTTAGTTGTTTCTCTGAGTCCAATGGGAGGTTCTTGCTGCCCAGTAGCTTGTTTCAGAATAGCTTTTCTTGGCAGGTTTCCCGCACCCTCTGCTGGTTGCTGAGAGATGCTGACTATCATCCCTTGGAGTGCTATAAGCACCTGTTCAGACAGGTATTGGAGTCCAGGGAAAAAGCAAAGTGGAGTGGAAAAACTGAATGTTAGGGGGCATTGATGCAGGTCAGGGATACAGTTGACAATATTGTTCAATGCCTTCACTTTATAATGAGTCCCAAAGAAGGGAAAGGATTTCCCAACACAGAGAAACTGGAAGACAAGAGTATCTGAGAATTTTAGTGTTGGCTCTGCCACAAATCCTGACAAACCCCCTTCTATCTTTGGGTTTTAGCATTCTTCTCTGCTGACTGGAAATCCTCATCTTACTCACAGGCACCTTGCAGGTCTGCTATGAAGCTAAGTTGAGGTAATGAATATAAAAACAATGCATTATTAACTAGGAAAGGCTACATGATTGCAATATACCATTATAAGAAAATGGAAGTGAATACCCACCATTTGCATTGACATGGATGGCACTGGAGGGGATTATGCTAAGTCAAATAAGTCAAGCAGAGAAAGACAATTATAATATGGTGTCACTTATATGTGGACCATAAGGAATAGCATGGAGGACATTAGGAGAAGGAAGGGAAAAATGAAGGGGGGGAATCAAGGGGGAGATGAACCATGAGAAAATATGGACTCTGGAAAATAAACTGAGGTTTTTAGAGGGGAGAGGTGTGGGGTGGATGGGTTATCCCAGTGATAGTTATTAAGGAAGGCATGCATTGCTTGGAGCACTGGGTGTTATACTCAATGAATCATGGAACACTACATCATCAAAAACTAATGATATGGAGTGATGGGCACGCTGCACAGGGGACGAGGAGGAACAAGCCTAAGAGGCTTCCTCACACCAACATTTTACCAGTATTGAGTATGTGAAAGTTCTATAACTATCTATCTTCAGTCTGGCATGTAATCAGAGCTGTTGATACCTCTGGATGTTGTAATTGGATGGGGCATGGCTGATGGCGAGAGATAAGTGGGGAAACAAGATGGCGGGGAATAGGAGGAGGCGCCATTTCAACCTGTACCATAAAGTGAGCTGATTACCTTCCAAAGAACACCGATCATCCACAAAATCAGCATGAGATCAGAATTATACGCATCTGGATCTCTACAGGAGCAGAAGACGCCAGTGGGCAGAAGCGTTCCAGGGTGCACCTTGACTGCACCATGGTCGATACATCCAGCTACATCCATTCAGCCATCTTTCACCAAAATGACTAGGAGGAGGAATGCCCAACAGAAGAAAAATACAGAGGATGGACCTTCTGCAACAGAGCTAATGGCTATCAACATAAACAATATGTCAGAAAGAGAATTCAGGCTAACAATTATCCAGGCAATACCTAGATTGGAGAAAGCCATGGATGACCAAACAGAATTGATTAGGGCCAAACTGAAAGCGACCAGACAGGATGTTCACAATGTTAGGACAGAGCTGAAAGCTACCAGGGATGAGGTTCACAATGCTCTCAATGAGTTCCAATCTAATCTAAATTCTCTCAAAGCTAGGGTAATTGAGACAGAAGATAGAATTAGTGATCTGGAGGACAAACAGATAGAGAGAAAGGATCAGGAAGAAGCCTGGAACAAATAGCTTAGAACCCAGGAAAACAGAATCAGGGAAATAAATGATGCCATGAAATGTTCCAACGTCAGAATGATTGCAATCCCTGAAGGGGAGGAGAAAGAAAGAAGTCTAGAAGATATAGTGGAACAAATTCTTCATGAAAATTTTCCCACTCTCGTGAATGGAACCAGCGTTCATGTACTAGAGGCCGAACGGTCTCCACCCAAGATTATAGATTCCAAAAAAAACATCAAGGCACGTGATAGTCCAATTGAGGAATCATAATTGTAGATATAATCTCTGGAAAGCCACTAGGACAAAGAGGCTCCTTACTTACAGAGGAAAGCCCATCAGAATAACGTCAGACCTGTCCACAGAGACCTGGCAAACCAGAAAGGGCTGGCAAGATATATTCAGGGCACTAAATGAGAAGAACATGCAGCCAAGAATACTTTATCCAGCAATACTGACATTCAAAATGGATGGAGAGATAAAGAGTATCCAAGACTGGCAGCGCTTAAAAGACAATGCAACTACAAAGCCAACACTGCATGAAATATTATGGGAGGTTCTATAAAAGAGGGAAAATCCTAAGAATAGCATTGAACAGAAATATAGAGACAATCCACAGAAAGAAAGACTTCAAAGGTAACACGATGTCAATAAAAACGTATCTATCAATACTCACTCTCAATGTGAATGGTCTAAATGCGTCCATAACGGCACAGGGTTGCAGATTGGATAAAATGAAAGGACCCATCCATATGTTGTCTACAAGAGACCCATTTTGAACCTAAGGATACACCCAGACTGAAAGTGAAGGGATGGAGAAGCATCTTTCATGCCAATGGAGCTCAAAAGAAGTCCAGGTTAGCAATTCTCATATCAGACAAATTAGATTTTAAACTAAAGACTGTAGCCAGAGATACAGAAGGACACTACATCATTCTTTTTTTATTCTTTAATAAACATATAATTTTCCCCCCAGGGGTACAGGTGTGTGAATCGCCAGGTTTACACACTTCACAGCACTCACCATAGCACATACCCTCCCCAATGTCCATAACCCCACCCCCCCTCTCCCAAGCCCCCTCCCCCCAGCAACCCTCAGTTTGTTTTGTGAGATTAAGAGTTACTTATGGTTTATCTCCCTCCCAATCCCATCTTGCTTCATTTACTCTTCTCCTACCACCTTAACCCCCCATATTGCATCTCCTCTCCCTCATATCAGGGAGATCATATGATAGTTGTCTTTCTCTGATTGACTTATTTCGCTAAGCATGATACCCTCTAGTTCCATCCACGTTGTCGCAAATGGCAAGATTTCATTTCTTTTGATGGCTGCATAGTATTCCATTGTGTATATATACCACATCTTCTTTATCCATTCATCTGTTGATGGACATCTAGGTTCTTTCCATAGTTTGGCTATTGTAGACATTGCTGCTATAAACATTCGGGTGCACGTGCCCCTTCGGATCACTACATTTGTATCTTTAGGGTAAATACCCAGCAGTGCTATTACTGGGTCATAGGGTAGTTCTATTTTCAACATTTTGAGGAACCTCCATGCTGTTTTCCAGAGTGGTTGCACCAGCTTGCATTCCCACCAACAGTGTAGGAGGGTTCCCCTTTCTCCGCATCCTCGCCAGCATCTGTCATTTCGTGACTTGTTAATTTTAGCCATTCTGACTGGTGTGAGGTGGTATCTCATTGTGGTTTTGATTTGTATTTCCCTGATGCCGAGTGATGTGGAGCACTTTTTCATGTGTCTGTTGGCCATCTGGATGTCTTCTTTGCAGAAATGTCTGTTCATGTCTTCTGCCCATTTCATGATTGGATTATTTGTTCTTTGGGTGTTGAGTTTGCTAAGTTCTTTATAGATTCTGGACACTAGCCCTTTATCTGATATGTCGTTTGCAAATATCTTCTCCCATTCTGTCAGTTCTCTTTTGGTTTTGTTAACTGTTTCCTTTGCTGTGCAAAAGCTTTTGATCTTGATGAAATCCCAATAGTTCATTTTTGCCCTTGCTTCCCTTGCCTTTGGCGATGTTCCTAGGAAGATGTTGCTGCGGCTGAGGTCAAAGAGGTTGCTGCCTGTGTTCTCCTCAAGGATTTGGATGGATTCCTTTCTCACATTCAGGTCCTTCATCCATTTTGAGTCTATTTTCGTGTGTGGTGTAAGGAAATGATCCAATTTCATTTTTCTGCATGTGGCTATCCAATTTTCCCAACACCATTTATTGAAGAGGCTGTTTTTTTTCCATTGGACATTCTTTCTTGCTTCGTCAAAGATTAGTTGACCATAGAGTTGAAGGTCTATTTCTGGGGTCTCTATTCTGTTCCATTGATCTATGTGTCTGTTTTTGTGCCAGTACCATGCTGTCTTGATGATGACAGCTTTGGAATAGAGCTTGAAGTCCGGAATCGTGATGCCAAAAACTTTGGCTTTCTTTTTCAATATTCCTTTGGCTATTCGAGGTCTTTTCTGGTTCCATATAAATTTTAGGATTATTTGTTCCATTTCTTTGAAAAAAATGGATGGTACTTTGATAGGAATTGCATTCAATGTGTAGATTGCTTTAGGTAGCATAGACATTTTCACAATATTTATTCTTCCAATCCAGGAGCATGGAACATTTTTCCATTTCTTTGTGTCTTCCTCAATTTCTTTCATGAGTACTTTATAGTTTTCTGTGTATAGATTCTTAGTCTCTTTGGTTAGGTTTATTCCTAGGTATCTTACAGTTTTGGGTGCAATTGTAAATGGGATGGACTCCTTAATTTCTCTTTCTTCTGTCTTGTTGTTGGTGTAGAGAAATGCGACTGATTTCTGTGCATTGATTTTATATCCTGACACTTTACTGAATTCCTGTACAAGTTCTAGCAGTTTTGGAGTAGTCTTTTGGGTTTTCCACATATAGTATCATATCATCTGCGAAGAGTGATAGTTTGACTTCTTCTTTGCCGATTTGGATGCCTTTAATTTCTTTTTGTTGTCTGATTGCTGAGGCTAGGACTTCTAGTACTATGTTGAATAGCAGTGGTGATAACGGACATCCCTGCCGTGTTCCTGACCTTAGCGGAAAAGCTTTCAGTTTTTCTCCATTGAGAATGATATTTGCGGTGGGTTTTTCATAGATGGCTTTGATAATATGGAGGTATGTGCCCTCTATCCTTACACTTTGAAGAGTTTTGATCAGGAAGGGATGCTGTACTTTGTCAAATGCTTTTTCAGCATCTATTGAGAGTATCATATGGTTCCTGTTCTTTCTTTTATTAATGTGTTTTATCACATTGATTGATTTGCAGATGTTGAACTAACCTTGCAGCCCTGGAATAAATCCCACTTGGTCGTGGTGAATAATCCTTTTAATGTACTGTTGAATCCTATTGGCTAGTATTTTGGTGAGAATTTTTGCATCTGTGTTCATCAAGGATATTGGTCTGTAGTTCTCTTTTTTGATGGGATCCTTGTCTGGTTTTGGGATCAAGGTGATGCTGGCCTTATAAAATGAGTTTGGAAGTTTTCCTTCCATTTCTATTTTTTGGAACAGTCTCAGGAGAATAGGAATTAATTCTTCTTTAAATGTTTGGTAGAATTCCCCCGAAAGCCGTCTGGCCCTGGGCTTTTGTTTATTTGGAGATTTTTGATGAGTGTTTCAATCTCTTTACTAGTTATGGGTCTGTTCAGGCTTTCTATTTCTTCCTGGTTCAGTTGTGGTAGTTTATAAGTCTCTAGGAATGCATCCATTTCTTCCAGATTGTCAAATTTGTTGGCATAGAGTTGCTCATAATATGTTCTTATAATTGTCTGTATTTCTTTAGTGTTAGTTGTGATCTCTCCTCTTTCATTCATGATTTTATTTATTTGGGTCCTCTCTCTTTTCTTTTTGAGAAGTCTGGCCAGGGGTTTATCAATCTTATTAATTGTTTCAAAGAACCAGCTCCTAGTTTCGTTGATTTGTTCTATTGTTTTTTTGGTTTCTATTTCATTGATTTCTGCTCCGATCTTTATGATTTCTCTTCTCCTGCTGGCTTTCGGGTTTCTTTCTTGTTCTTTCTCCAGCTCCTTTAGGTGTAGGGTTAGGTTGTGTACTTGAGACCTTTCTTGTTTCTTGAGAAAGTCTTGTACTGCTATATATTTTCCTCTCAGGACTGCCTTTGTTGTGTCCCACAGACTTTGAACCGTTGTATTTTCATTATCATTTGTTTCCATGAATTTTTTCAATTCTTCTTTAATTTAATGGTTGACCCATTCATTCTTTAGAAGGATGCTGTTTAGTCTCCATGTATTTGGGTTCCTTCCAAATTTCCTCTTGTGATTGAGTTCTAGCTTCAGAGCATTGTCGTCTGAAAATATGCAGGGAATGATCCCAATCTTTTGATACCGGTTGAGACCTGATTTAGGACCAAGGATGTGATCTATTCTGGAGAATGTTCCATGTGCACTAGAGAAGAATGTGTATTCTTTCTGAATATATCTGTGATATCCTTCTGGTCCAGTGTGTCATTTAAGGCCTTTATTTCCTTGTTGATCTTTTGCTTGGATGATCTGTCCATTTCAGTGAGGGGAGTGTTAAAGTCCCCTACTATTATTGTATTATTGTCGATGTGTTTCTTTGATTTTGTTATTAATAGGTTTATATAGTTGGCTGCTCCCACGTTAGGGGCATAGATATTTACAATTGTTATATCTTCTTGTTGGACAGATCCTTTGAGTGTGATATAGTGTCCTTCTTCATCTCTTTTTATAGTCTTTGGCTTAAAATCTAATTGATCTGATATAAGGATTGCCACTCCTGCTTTCTTCTGATGTCCATTAGCATGGTAAATTCTTTTCCACCCCCTCACTTTAAATCTGAAGGTGTCTTCGGGTTTAAAATGAGTTTCTTGTAGGCAACATATAGATGGGTTTTGCTTTTTTATCCATTCTGATACCCTGTGTCTTTTGATTGGGGCATTTAGCCCATTAACATTCAGGGTAACTATTGAGAGATATGACATTAGTGCCATTGTATTGCCTGTAAGGTGACTGTTATTGTATTTTGTTTCTGTTCCTTTCTGATCTACTACTTTTAGGGTCTCTCTTTGCTTAGAGGACCCCTTTCAATATTTCCTGTAGAGCTGGTTTGGTGTTTGCAAATTCTTTCAGTTTTTGTTTGTCCTGGAAGCTTTTAATCTCTCCTTCTATTTTCAATGATAGCCTAGCTGGATATAGTATTCTTGGCTGCATGTTTTTCTCGTTTAGTACTCTGAATATATCATGCCAGCTCTTTCTGGCCTGCCAGGTCTCTGTGGATAAGTCTGCTGCCAATCTAATATTTCTACCATTGAATGTTACAGACTTCTTCTCCCGGGCTGCTTTCAGGATTTTCTCTTTGTCACTAAGATTTGTAAATTTTACTATTAGGTGACGGGGTGTGGACCTATTCTTATTGATTTTGAGGGGGTTCTCTGAACCTCCTGGATTTTGATGCTTGTTCCCTTTGCCATATTGGGGAAATTCTCTCCAATAATTCTCTCCAATATGCCTTCTGCTCCCCTCTATCTTTCTTCTTCTTCTGGAATCCCAATTATTCTAATGTTGTTTCGTCTTATGGTGTCACTTATCTCTCGAATTCTGCCCTCGTGGTCCAGTAGCTGTTTGTCCCTCTTTTGCTCAGCTTCTTTATTCTCTGTCATTTGGTCTTCTATATCGCTAATTCTTTCGTCTGCCTCATTTATCCTAGCAGTGAGAGCCTCCATTTTTTATTGCACCCCATTAATAGCTTTTTTGATTTCAACTTGATTAGATTTTAGTTCTTTTATTTCTCCAGAAAGGGCTTTTATATCTCCCGAGAGGTTTTCTCTAATATCTTCCATGCCTTTTTCGATCCCAGCTAGAACCTTGAGAATCGTCATTCTGAATTCTAGATCTGACATATTACCAATGTCTGTATTGATTAGGTCCCTAGCCTTCGGTACTGCCTCTTGTTCTTTTTTTTTGTGGTGAATTTTTCTGCCTTGTCATTTTGTCCAGATAAGAGTATATGGAGGAACAAGTAAAATACTAAAAGGGTGGTAACAACCCCAGGAAAATATGCTTTAGCCAAATCAGAAGAGATCCCAAATCGTGAGGGAGGTAAGGGGACAAAAAGAGGTTCAGAAAGAAAAAAAAAGAAAAAAGAAAAAAGAAACAAATAAAAAAAGAAAACCAATAATGAAAAAATATGAAAAGGAAAAAATATATATATATATTAGATAAACTAGTTAAAAAATGTTAAAAAAGAAATGGGTAAAAGTTAAAAAATTTAGCAGAAGAAAAGAAAAAAAAATTAACTGCATGGCTAAAGAATCATGGGGAGAAAGCCACGAGTTCCATGCTTTGCTTTCTCCTCCTCTGGAATTCCGCTGCTCTCCTTGGTATTGAAACTGCACTTCTTGTTAGGTGAACTTGGTCCTGGCTGGGTTTCTTGTTGATCTTCTGGGGGAGGGGCCTGTTGTAGTGATTCTCAAGTGTCTTTGCCCCAGGCGGAGTTGCACCGCCCTTACCAGGGGCCGGGCTGAGTAATCCGCTCGGGTTTGCTTTCGGGAGCTTTTGTTCCCTGAGCGCTTTCCGCTTTCCGTAGAGTTCTGGAGGACGGGAATGAAGATGGCGGCCTCCCAGTCTCCGGCCCGGAGGAGCCGAGAGCCCGGGGCCCCACTCCTCAGTCCGCCCTCAGAGAACAGCGCCCAATTACTCCCGTCACCCTGTCTCCGGCCTCGCTCTGAGCTGACCGAGCCTGTGGCTGGTTCAAGGTAACCCCGAGCTGAGAGTCACTCCTCAGCTCTGTCTCTGTAGCCGGCTTCCCCGTTCTAATACCTGCAAGCTCTGCGACACTCAGACACTCCCGATCCTTCTGTGGCCCTGTGGGACTTGAGGCCACACTGACCCCGCGTGGGCTTCACCCCGGTTTAGCCTCTGGAGCGATGTCCCTCAGCGGAACAGACTTTTAAAAGTCCTGATTTTGTGCTCCGTTGCTCCGCCGCTTGCCGGGAGCCGGCCCCTCCCCCCACAGTCTATCTTCCCGTCGATTTGGATTCACTTCTCCGCCAGTCCTACCTTTCAGAAAGTGGTTGATTTTCTGTTTCTAGAATTGCTGTTCTTCTTCTCTTCGATCTCCCGTTGGATTTGTAGGTGTTTGCAATCTTTAGATAAGCTATCTAGCTGATCTCCCACAACCTGAAGTAGTCTCAGCCTGCTACTTCTCCGCCATCTTGACTCCCTCGACACTACATCATTCTTAAAGGGACTATCCACCAAGATGATCTAACAATTGTAAATATCTATGCCCCCAATATGGGAGCACCCAATTACATAAGAAAAATGTTAATCAAGATAAAGAGTCATATTGATATGAATATATTAATAGTAGGAGATCTTAACACACCTCTCTCAGAAATAGACACATCATCGAAGCAGAAAATCAATAAAGAAACAAGAGCACTGAATGACACATTGGACCAGATGGACCTCATAGATATATACAAAACATTCCACACTAAAACAACAGAATACCCATTCTTCTCAAGTGCACATGGAACCTTCTCAAAAATAGACCACATACTGGGTCACAAATCAGGACTCAACCAATAACAAAAGACTGAGATTATTCCCTGCACATTCTCAAATCACAATGCTTTGAAACTGGAGCTCAATCACAAGGAGAATTTCAGAAGGAACTCAAACACCTGGAAGCTAAAGACCACCTTGCTTAAGAATGCTTGGATCAACTAGGAGATCAAAGAACTGAAACAATTCATGGAAATCAATGAGAATGAAGACACTTCGGTCCAAAACCTATGGATACAGCAAAAGCAGTCCTAAGGGGGAAATACATAGCCATCCAATCCTCCCTCAAAAATATTGAAAAATCCAGAACACAGCAGCTGTCTCTACACCTTAAAGAACTAGAGAATCAACAACAAATCAAACCAACTCCACACAAAAGAAGGGAAATAATTAAGATTAGAGCTGAGATCAATGAGGTAGAAACCAGAGATACAGTAGAACGTATCAATGAAACTAGAAGCTGGTTTTTTGAAAGAATCAATAAGATCGATAAACCATTGGCCACACTAATCCAAAAGAAAAGAGAGAAAGCCCAAATTAATAAAATTATGAATGAAAAGGGAGAGATCACATCTAACACTAATGAAGTAGAAACAATCATCAGAAGTTATTATCAACAGTTATATGCTAATAAGCTAAGTAACCTAGATGAAATGGATGCATTCCTGGAATACTATAAAGTCCCAAAATTGAACCAGGAAGAAATGGACAACCTGAATAGACTGATATGTAGTAACTAGATTGAAGCAGTGATCAAAAAAATCCCAAAAAACAAGAACCCAGGTCCTGACGGATTCCCTGGGGAATTCTACCAAACTTTCAAAGAAGAAATAACACCTATTCTCCTGAATCTGTTTCAAAAAACTGAAGCAGAAGGAAAACTTCCAAACTCTTTCCATGAAGCCAGCATTACCCTGATCCCCAAACCAGGCAAAGACCCTACCAAAACGGAGAATTTCAGACCAATATCACTGAAGAATATGGATGCTAAAATTCTCAACAAGATCCTAGCAAACAGTATCCAACAGCACATTAAAAAGTTTATCCACCATGACCAGGGGGGATTCATTCCTGGACTACAAGGATGGTTCAACATTCGCAAATCAACAAATGTGATAGAACACATTAATAAGAAAAGAGAGAAAGACCACATGGTCCTCTAAATTGAGGCAGAAAAATCATTTGACAATATCCAGCATCCGTTCCTGATTAAAATGCTTCAAAGTATAGGGATAGAGGGAACATTCCTGAACTTCATCAAATCTATCTATGAAAAACGCACAGCAAATATCATTCTCAGTGGGAAAAACCTTGCAGCCTTCCCGTTGAGATCAGGAACACAACAAGGATGCCCACTCTCACCACTCTTGTTCAACATAGTATTAGAAGTCCTAGCAACAGCAATCAGACAACAAAGAGAAATAAAAGGTATCCAAATTGGCAATGAAGAAGTCAAACTCTCTCTTCGCAGATGACATGATTCTTTATATGGAAAACCCAAAAGGCTCCACCCCCAAACTACAAGAACTCATACAACAATTCAGTAATGTGACAGGATACAAAATCAATGCACAGAAATCAATGGCTTTCTTATACACTAACAATGAAAATACAGAAAGGGAAATTAGTGAATCGATTCCATTTATTATAGCACCAAGAACCATAAGATGCCTGGGAATAAACCTAACCAAAGAGGTAAAGGATCTGTACTCGAGGAACTACAGAACACTCATGAAAGAAATTGAACAAGACACAAAAAAATGGAAGACCATTCCATGCTCTTGGATTGGAAGAATAAACATTGTTAAGGTGTTTATACTGCCTAGAGCAATCTATACTTTTAATGCCATTCCAATAAAAATTCCACTGGTATTTTTCAAAGAGCTGGAGCAAATAATCCTAAAATTTGTATGGAGTCAGAAGAGACCCCGATTGCTAAGGAAATGTTGAAGAACAAAAATAAAACTGGGGGCATCACGTTACCTGATTTCAAGCTTGACTACAAAGCTGTGATCACCAAGACAGCATGGTACTAGCATAAAAACAGACACATAGACCAGTGGAACAGAGTAGAGAGCCCAG